>NC_056726.1:1871947841-1871975341 GCF_019279795.1 Protopterus annectens | reverse complement strand
AAATGTTTCTCTCGGTTTTGCGCATTAAATCACTCAAATAGAGAGCTATTCTATTTTTCATGTTCTTGACGTCTACCCTACATAAAAAGCACTGCATGAACAACCTACAATATACACAATCCATTCTGCGTTTCAGGTAAATCAGTTGCTCGATGCTGTTGGGTCTTCTTGTGTTGACAGATGGGATGTGAAGTAACTGGTTTTGCATATGTGTCCACAATCTTTTTTGTTTTGACCCTATATAACTAGGGCTGGATCCAGCACAATGCAACCTATGCAGCTGCCTAGGGTCCGTACTGGCCTGGCCTTAAAACACACTATTCCACTCAGCTCTTACTTTCCATTTTAGCAGAGCACAGAAGAAAAAAGAAACAACTCTCTTCTCTATTACTTTTAATTTCAGTAAAGCACACAATGCAGAACAACAAAGCCTATTTCAATTTTCAGAGCACAAGACAGACTACAGGAAAATTTGCAAGGTCACAGCCGCTGAAATCTATTTCAATTTTCATAGTAGGCCAAGATAATGAGCAAGTCTGCAATCCTGGAAGCCCATTTCAGTTTTCAGGGCATAGCAGAATCAGAAAGCTCGCAGTCCTGGAGGCCCATTTTCCATTTCAGTTTTCATAGCAGGACAGAAGAATTAGCAAGCTCGCAGACTCAGAAGCCTGTTTTAATTTTCACAGAGCAGGAGATTTATTAGTAGTGCACACACTCCGGTAAGCTTTTGCAACAGATCAGCACAGCAGGGAGATCGGCATGTGCTGGAGATTTGGAGAAACAGGAGTTTCGCTATAATTGGATTTGTTCCTTTTGCGGCTGATGAATGAGTGATAATAATGAGGTGTGTGTGAGTTTCTGGTATTTTCTAGTCAACCCAAGATGGTCTCCAGAAAACTGCCTTCTCCAGACCGACAGAAAACTGGTCTTCTTCATTCACTCAGGCAGATTGCACTGCCTTTGGAAAGAATGACAGAAAACAAAATGTCAGGAAAATTATTTATTATTCTTGCTCAGAAACAAATACGTGACTCTTTTATTTTAATTCAGCAAATCTAAGGAGTATTGGATGGTTAAGTGACTTGCTCAGTGTCACACAGTAGGCAAATGGGGTGGTAATGATTCAAACTCTGAGCAGTTCATTAAGAGCTTAGAACCTTAAAACACTGCACCAACTGTCAAATTTTCTTTAACTTCTTTTTCTAACAAAACACTGACAATAACAGTCAACCGATAATGGCAGTCAGTATAGTTTCTTAGTTTTTCAGAAAATACATGTAAACTTATTTAGAGTTGTGTGGCCCTTAAGGCTCTGATGTATTAAACTGTTTCCTGTAGTCACAAGTTCAGGGTTTGAATCCTTTCCTCCTATTTACCCACTGTGCTCCTTTGAACAAATTACTCAGACAGTACTCCTGGGTCGTCTCTGAAAACAGACACATTCAGTACATTGAATTTATCTGGTCATCATATAGATGGAAGAACATGGTATTTAAAATTTGGATTTTTGTCCCCTCTTTATTTTTGGCTTTGTCCAGAACTTCTGAGCAAAGAAAATAAGAGATATTTTTGTTCATTCCTTATAAAATGTGTGAATTTCTGGCAAATTGTTGTGGATTACAGTTATTAATAATGGCAGGCATACATTTCAGACTCTGTATCCTTTGGAAAATGTTTTCTAATGCAAAGTTTTTTTTTATTCTAACAACTTTCTAAGTATACAAGAGAAATATTTAAAATCTGTTCCCGATTTTTGGTCTTCGTCTCTAATTTGAGTTAAGTTGTTTAGAGTACTGCATGGTGTTGCAGTGGGCTCACTCTATAGTACTGACAGCTGCAAGCTGAGATTCATAAATAATGGGCTAGAAATGTATGCATTTATCTAGTTCTTTTCAAGCAGACATCTGATATGTACAGTCATGCAAGTGCTTGTAACTGATATTTGTATGCGTTCAAATCCTTGGTTCCTGCAACCCACAATAGTTAAGATGTAAAGGCTAAGAACTGATTGTAGTAAATGGGATCATCATCACAAGTCACATTTTGTATGATCCTTGGTTGCCTTGTTTTGTTGACTGTTGACAGTGTCTTTATTATTTGGTTGCGAATCCAAATCTCTGTGATCATGTAAAAGCCAAAAGGAAAACAGTACACCCACTGATGGGTTTGAACAATGATTTATGGTAATTGGGGAGAGATGGCCAAGTAATGGGATATCAGAATGGTTGACCTGGGAGGGGGGTTCTATTATCTTGCTTAGGGTCCATTTGACCAAGATCTGGTTCTGTATACAACTCAGAATCAACACTCTCAGTTTAGCACATTTTATGCAAAACAATCTCTTAGATTTCTTCTCCAATGAAAACTAATGATACATATGCCATCTAGCAATTGACCGACAGATTTCAAAACAGGGCATTAAATATTAATTAGCTTCATTTTAAAAATACTAGTACCAGAAGTAGTGACCAGCCTAATAGTTCCTCATCTTACTGGCTTAATATTAGTATCATGATTCCCCAAAAGCACACTCCTTTTCTGTCGAGATGCAAATAGGTAGGCAGTATTCACATTATGGGATACAACAGAGACCTTGTTTCTGATAAAGGAACCACAAAGGAAAAGAATAGTAGCAGCAAAAATAACCACAGAGGTTCCAAACATAGCAAATACGATCTTTGCATTGTTTTGTTGATTCTTTTATTCTAGAAATAATTTTCTAGAATAAAAGAATCAACAAAACAAAGCAAAGATCATATTTGCAGTATTCACATTATCCTCACTATAGTCACAACCTAAGAATCTAGTATCCACTTCTAAAGCTTGTTTTCAAAATCTTAATCCTCATTACAGATCTTTCTGAGATGCAAACATTGAGAATTATTTAGAATATTATAAACTACATTATATTATATATTACAAACTACATGCATCAAATATAGAAGCTCTAACAAAGTGTTTTACTATCTCCTTCCGCACTATCAACCAAAATTCATTCAGGTGCTGGTGCCACATATTTAAGTGGCTTTACTATATGCTGCTCAAAATATAATCCATAAATAAGTTGGGGCAAATGCAGCTCCCATTGTTGTTCCCTTCATTTTTAAGTACCACTGACTCTAACAGAACATGTTGTGTTCTAACACCAAATATGCCACAGACTTCAAAAATTTACTGTAGTCAAATGTTTACAAATCTGTATTACTTGTTCAATATTCTATTGGCCTTTAACTGACATTGTGGGAGATCTTGGTGTACAGTATTAACACATTTCTGTCATGCAGCTCAAAATGAAAAACAAAATTGCTGTGTTACTTAATAATAGTTGTAGTCCTTTGGCTCTCACCTTCAAGAAGAGATAAAAATCTTTACAGCCACACAATACATCATATGAACTGTACTCAAACCCAGCTTCTTAAAGACATAATTGTGTGTGTGTGGATACATTCTTAAGCTAATTACCAATATGTGTTTTATTTCCATTTGCATGACAGAAGTGGGTATACAGTTTCACCACTTTGTGAAGTGTGTTATAAGCGATGTTGGCATATAATGAATGCACATCTAATATACAGAGATGTTGAATTAGCTGCACAGTCTTCATCCATCAATATCAAAAATTTAGTGGTGTCCTTGACACAACTCATGTTGACCAGTAAGGGGTTTGAATTTTAATTTTAAAAAACAGACCAAGGTTCCATTAGATACTTACTCCCTGCTACAATTGGTAGATACTTGTATGAATTTTTGATAATTTATATAATTGTGGTGACTTGGGATTTCTACTGTTAACTTATTACTAAGCTGTTCAAAAATCAAACAATTGTAGACTGCCAGTTTAAGAAAATAGTCAATCTGTTGTTTAAATTCCATAATAGGATCCAAGTATAAACGTCAATAACGTATACAATCGCCAACCAAAACTGAGATAATTTACTGGTGAAACAACGGAATCGGGTTCCAAAAATAAAACTAGAGCTGAATAACCACTCATTTATTTTAACATCAGGTTAGCGCTTTCATCTACTCACGGTAGACTTCCTCAGAACACCATATCCAAGAACAACAGTCTTTAAATAATGATAACCTTCCAATCACGTAACTGCATTAATTAACCTCATTAATATTCAACAATTCAATTCTAAACTACTATAATCAATCAAACTGTGCAAATATATGCTAATAATAATTTAAAGTTATATAATCACATAAAAATTTTCAAGTTACAAAACGTTACAAACAAATACACCAAAGTGTAAATATGTATACATGTTAAAAATGTTAAAATTATATACAATATATCACAATGGGAAACAATAGTAATTTAACTACTAAGATACTGAAACTAACTCATATTATTAGTGTTGTTGAAAGTACAGCTCTATAAAAATAATTAATACTGTTGTTGTACATACCCCTTTCAAGCTCTTAATAGGGGTTTGGTGGAAATACAGTCATTTAATCCTGGAGGGGTGGCTGCATTCAATAAAATTTGCCATTTCACTTCTCTTTAAATGACTGTATTTCTATCTGTAAAGAATACAGTTTATTAACTCTTGTAGCAAGAGTGGAGGTGTTTTAGGACTTCCAGGAGCTGTGGTAGATCGTAGCAAAGCTCTGTGTGTGTGTATTATTGACACACAGGTGCTAAATCCTGGCATTTTCTAGCAATGGAGGGTTGCATGGGAACCAGAAGGCAGATGATCAGATGTATGTGATGTCATTCTGTAGAGAAATAATGTTTTAAAATTAGAGGAGACTGAAGTCTCAGCAGCAGTCTGTTTCTTGGAACATAACATAAAAAGGATATCTCACCTACTTCATCCTGCCTTGCTCCAGTAAATGACCAGGGAATAGTATTCTTTAACTCAGTCAGGAAAATACAGTGAGATTAGTTAAGTATTGTTTGTCTGTAATGGTGTGAAACTATCCACCTGTGTTATTTTTAATATTTCCTGTGTCTGAAACTCTGGTGTTTATTGCAAATAGATATTTAGTATTTTCATGTCTTTTACTACTTATTATTAAATATATTTAAACTTTTCATTGTGGCTGGTCCTTTAGAAAATATTTTAACCTTTGAGAGTACTTATATCTATTGGTGACACTGTGGCCAGTCCTGAAAGCCTGGCAGTTTGGTCAACATTACCATTTATATTAATATTAATTTTACTCAGTATAACTGGGTACTCTTGCAAGAGACTAAGAGTAGCTGGCTTTGGGGTGTCTGGTGGCAGGGTAACTACCTTATAGTCTGGGCAGAAGAGGGCACAGCAAGTAAATCTGCCAGCCTTTCCCAGGTGTGTGTTTCACTTAAATACACTTGTTGTTGTGTCTTTCGGCTTTTCTCAGTTAGGGGTCACCACATTGGAACTCCGGTCCGTTAATGATTGGCAGTGGATTTTTACATGCCGAGTTGCCAGCCCTGACGCACAACCTTCAACGAAGGTACGCCCATTCACGCATGTCTCCACACAGAAGACACTCTAGCTGACAATCGAACAGGACAGCATCTTACTGTGAGGCGACAATGCTACCGCAGCACCACCACCGCAGTTTTAAATTACTTAAATACACTAATTCTAAAAAATCCAAACTCATACTGCTAACGGTCCAATATACCCTGCTTAGTGTTTACTTGGTTGGTACTGTTACCTTACAAACCATACATACATTTAAATACATTAGATTTTTCTGCAAAAACACTACCCATTATTTTTAAACTGTTTGCCATTAATATACTGCATCTCCCTAATAACATACCTACAACTAATTTGTTTATTTCAGGGATATGTACCCTGTCTGAACATCAAATATTGCCATTTTAGAAGGCATGGAGAAATTGCTATCAGATAAATAATCTGAAATTGTTTTCCCCTTTTATAAGGAAATAAAAAAAGACATCTTAGGAAATATGCTTCTCAAACGTCACCATTTTTAATGTGCTTATGCCTTCTTAAAAAGTTTTATCATATTCAACCACACAATAAGAAACATCATAATCATGATTCTTACAGAGTGTTAAACCAAATGTCTTCACTTGTGTGTTTTTCATACTGCAAACTTTCCAACAGACATTTTCTACATCATTAATACAATGCTATCCACATAAAAACTTATACGAAATATTTGTGGCTTCTTTTTGGAAAGCTGACCAACTTTTCGACTTTGTGCATTGGGTGAAAACTTGTACCATATAAAAGAATTAGTTCTGCTTTTTTATATAACTTAATTCTAACCAAACAGATCAACATCTGAAAAAATATTATAACATCCATGACTATATGCACATTACAAAACCAAACCTACTACGAACTATATCTGTATCGTTTGTTTTACCTTTTGAAATTAACCTGTTTTGAGTGCTGTAAGTAATGTTTTCTTTATGCAATTTTCTAAGCAGTTGACTTGTGCACCTGAACTATTTGAATAGGTAGATACACAGACAGCAATATACACACACATTCTCTCTCTCTCTCTCTATATATATATATATATATATATATATATATAAACATATATAAATGGGTCTACATGATAATATTGAAAGCTGACGTCGTCAAAGACGGATTCATCCAGACGATATCCACAAAAACGCACTTCGACAGACCAGATGAATGAAATCCTTCCCAGGGTAAGTAACCTGTTGGCCGTGAAGGTGAACTTTGCCCTTTCCCAAACTGTAGTGCGAGCTGAGAGTTGGTACATTTAATTGGGGGGTGTGGGGGGCATAGTCCCCAACCTGGGTGGGTTTTGAGTGTTCCGGTGTTGGTATTGTGTGTGTTTGGGTGACTTAGTACTTACCCTAAGAAAGATTTCTTTCATCCGGTCTGTCAATGAAGTTGGTTTTCGTGGATGTCATTTCAATGAATCCGTCTTTGATGATGTCGGCTTTCGATATTATCAGGTAGACCCATATAAGTATGTATGTATACATTTATATTACATACATATATAAACACACACACACAAATATAACTATCTTAGCAGTAGATGTTTGTTTGTGTTTGTGTCTTTCAGCTTTTCCCGGTTAGGGGTCGCCAAAGCGGAACTCCGGTCCGCTAATGTTTGGTAGTGGATTTTTACGTACCGGGTTACCAGCCCTGACACACAACCTTCAACGAAGGCACGCCCCATTCACGTATGCCTCCACGCAGAAGACGCTCTAGCTGAGAATCAAACGGGACAACGTCTTACTGTGAGGCGACAACGCTACCGCAGCACCACCACCACAGAAAAAATCATACATTCCCAAATTGTGCATATTAAATGTCTATGCACATTCTACCCATGTTGGCAGAGATTTGTACATACTATATTTTCATCATCAGAGACACTTAATTAGCTAATGATGTAAAATGCATACAATACAAACGACTCTCCCCAAAAAAAAAAAATCACTGCACAGCTAAACACATTTCCAGAAACAAAATTTGATGTAATTAAAAAACTGATAAAATTAAAATAAAACCAATCTCAACTAGCAAATCGGAAAATGGCATTACCACAGAAGCAGACCTGATACAGAATATCTGCAATAAGATTTAAGCTAATTTAACTACAGAATGTAACTAGATAGTAAAACTAACAAATATGTTACTGACATTTTATAGGGGTTAAAACTCATCTCAGAACAGGAGTAGAAAATCACCCATGAATCAGCCTGCTAATTTTACACACATTGGTAAAATGTTCTGTTTGAATCAAGCCAACATTATCCTGCGGCTCTGTTACAGGCAGAATCCTTCTTACTACATAAACCTTTAATGAGTATGGGTCTCCTAAATAACTCAAAGTATAGGTATGAGAAACCGTAAAGCAACTTCCTTCATAGCAGCAGGCTTTAAGTTGGCTTCAGTTATGTACAGACTACCAAGTATATTGATATTTCCATGCAGTGGCACTCATGCATGGCAATTTCAAGTTTACCATCTAGGAAAAGTTTAATGCGTTCAAATGTATGTATGTACGGTTCTAAGTTAATACTACCAAAAAGTAAACAGTTGACTGTTAGTATTATGAGTTTGGATTTTTTGGCATTTTTGTAGTAGACTAAATGCAAATTGCTGTTTTACATGATTACTAAAGCAATGCTGGAAAGATATAACAATGGTGTGGAAGTCTTCACAAATAATAACTTGTGGCATTAGCATACAAGACAACTTTTTGTTGTGAGCACTGTTTTCATAAGTCATGTACAGAGATACTGAGAAAAGAGGGTCCCAGAAAAATTTTTTTTAGAGCACTACAGTAGAAGAGGAGGAGGAGACTAGAACAGTGTTAAGTACAGTATTTCCACATTATGAGCTGCATATGGTTCTTTTAGTAGCTGCTGAATCGTGGTAAGGGAGATCTTGATAGGCATGTATGGCAACCTTTTCTGCATAGCAGGATGTGGTTAATTATGTCAAATGCTTTTAAAATGCAATTATAATACTGGCAGAACCTAGTTAAGATTAAGTTGTGTTCTGTATGAAGTGTGAAGAAAACGGGTTATTTTCTGCACTAAGATTTGTTTTCTGAAGTACTGCAGCTTGTTTAGTAATAGTGACTGAGATTTAATGTAGTGTTGAAACTGCCTATATAAAGTGCACCATATTTTTTAAGTAGAAACAAGAGGGAGAGGGGAAATTAGACCTGAAATGGCCTTCCTTGTATAAAAAGATGTCAAGTGCCTGTTTTCAATGAATTGGAATGGACACTGCCTGTTTTAAGGTTTCTGCTGATTATTTGGTAACAGTGGAGGCTTGATCATAGGAGGTTACTAGGCTAATGACCCTAGGGTCCTTACACGCCTAACCTCGTTTACCCTAATTTCCACAGTCAGCACCTATCATCTCTGTTCAAGAGCAACATAGGTGGAACCCTTGGGGTGTACTTACGGTTACCATCCAATTGTCCAGAATATGTTTGAAGAGGGCCAATAATGGGCACTGCTTGACATGAAGCAGGAGTCTGTTCCAAAGGTGTGGTAACCTTTGGGAGACAAATCTATCCCTCCATCAGGCTCTACTAATGTCACATACCAGGTTAAGGCCATTACAGCGAGTAACCCATGTACCATTTGACATACAGATATGCAGCATTTCCAATAAAGCAGGGTCAAAGACTGCCTTATATGCAAGACAGAGATCACCTCTGAGCTGTCTGTATGAAACAGAATAAAGTGACATTGATTTCAGACAATCCTCATTGGACAGATGCTGAAGACCTTGAATTTTCCTTGTGAGGAAGTGAGGAACCTTTGTGGTCACTCCAATTGCTGCAGGTGCTTGAAAAGTTACATACCAAAAGGGGCATTGTACTCAGTTATTGGCCTGATGAGGGAAGAGTACAGGGAGGTTGTAACTTTTTTTTTTCTGGAGGCAATGCCCTTACTTATGAGATGAGCAATATAGAATGCCTTTCTTACCACTGTAGAGACATGGTGATCAAAGGTATGTTTGCTGTGAACCTGTATGCCCAGATGTCTCACCACTGAGTGCGTACTTAGGGAGTTATTGATGTGGTAGTTAACAGGAACATCACTTTTACTGAAAGGGATGATAATACATTTTTTCACATTGAGTTTAAGGCCAGGACTTTGGCACCAGTCATTTGTGTAAGACCTTTTTGTAGGGTGTTGACATCATTTGGAGATTCTATGACTGCGCCCAGTTTGCAGTCATCAGCAAACTTTGTCAGCCACAGACCTTTAGTTTTAGCTTGCACTTCAGAGAAATACATTCCAAACATTAGAGGTCCCAGGACTGATCCCTGTGAACACCACTGGTTACAGGTCTGCTATCGACGGTGGATTCCACTATTATGATTACATGGGTTCGATCAGTGAGCCAGTTAGCAACTCATCTAATGATATACGGGTTGATACCTAGCTAGTTGGATGAGTTTGTCAATTATGCCTGAGTGGGGGATAGTGTCAAAAGTCTTGGCTAAGCCTTGGTAGGCTGTATGCACAGATTTCCCCTCATCAAGAGTCTTGGTGACTGTCTTGAAGAAGTTCACCAGGTTTAACAGACATGATCTCCCTTTGACAAATCCAAATTGAGTAGGGTCAAGTGTTTGGAGGTTACCAATGTCTTTGTTGATAAGGTCCACAATGATCCTCTCCATGGCCTTGCAGATAAGGATAGTCAGGGTAACAGGTCTGTAGTTCCCGGGGTCAGTGGAAGCACCACCTTTGTGCAAGGGGATAACAGTGGCCTTTTTTCATTCAGCTGAGATTAAGCCAGTGCTTAGACTATGATTGAAAAGAGTACCCAATGGCATTGCTAATTCTTGTTTGAGCCCATGCAGGATGCAGCATTTTTTTAACTGGAAACAGGGTAACTTTGGTGAAAAGGTGGAGACCTTTTAGTCAAATCAAAATTATTATTTTTTTAATTTCATATTATTTACAAGTAATTCAGAAGCTGAATTATAAGACTTTAGGGCAAGAACAAGGAGAAAAACTACAGACTGTTATGGTCTTATGAATGGCATTCATGAAATGGGTCTTAAGTCATCAAATTGGGGTATCACATTTACACAACTTCCTGCTGGGAATGACTTTTTTTTACTATCACTATGTAGAACTTTCTAGCTGTCACATGAAAAACACACGTGTGTGTGTGTGTATATTGTTTTTTATAATATAGTTTATCGTCTTACAGAGCTCATGAAAGTTTCTAAAGTCACTGTACCTTAGGTTAAAGGATAATTCTCTATCACATTGGCCTTTGAATTTAGGACACTCATGCATAAATGCAAGGATGCATATACACAAACATGCATACTAAACTTATGCCAACAATGACTTCCCATTGAAACAAAAAAACATCTAAACACTGAGTGGCCATGCTCTACAGAAAACATTCAGTAAAAAAAAAATTACCTTGTGAAACTTTGAGTGCATAAGTGCCTGCACTCCAAATTATACTTATGTACTCCAAAATACTTATGTTTTAATTTCATTCAATGCTTTGTTACAACACCTTGCTCAAATGTTATTCTGTCTTCTATATTACTGTTTTTAGTAGTTTTGAAAACTGTATTGTACTTAACTTTGTTGATGCTAGCTTTGTAATAATTGTACATGGAACTTTTCTCTCCAGGCCTCCATTGAAAACGGGCTCATTTTGGCCCAATGGACTTTCCCAGTTAACAAACTGCAAATAAATAGAAATAAATACAGATAACTGATCCAGAAATAGCTGTCAGTACAATGTTTTCATAGAAAGTTAAGGGGTTGGAACTACATGTGCAAATTGTGGTAGGTGACTACACGGCTAAAGGACATATCTTAATACAAGAAGAGGAGGACAGAAACCCCCCCTCGATCAGATTATAATAATGATCAGGTGTAGAGGTGGCAGATACCTACACAGGCAGTGTCAAGGCCTTTGTCCCCACACGAGAAATGGCTCAAAATTGTTGGAGAATACAGTTTGTTTAGATGGAAAATTCTTGTAACTGTCACCCTAAATTCCAGTGACGAACTACAAAAACCTGTTCCCGCTGCACTGTACATGGATGCACCAAGTGTCCAATACTTTCATCAATGGGTTCATAATCATTAATCTACAACTTGACACATCACACTGGAGAATGTGAGACACAAAACAGCAAGATCATACAAAGGCACAAGTACATGTCACACCACAAAACATCTCACACAAAAGCAAAACATTTTTGTGAGTAGCTTTTGCTCTCTGTAGCTCCTACTGTATGGTCTCCACCTTAAATTCCCCAATCTAATTACAGTAATTCATAGGTCACACAAACTCACAAAAAAGGGAACGAAAACAAAAACACTTCTTCCCTGAGTCATGCAACCTTCTGAAGATGTAACACGTGTGACTGACAACTGAGTAGATGATACAGCAACTATAAAAGTTGTGACACCCCTGCACTGGCCCAGTAATCAAGGAGTCTCAATCCTCATCACTAGCAACAGTGGGGGGGGGGGGGGCATGTGCACTGGGAGGATGACAAGTACACACACACAGTAAAGTGCAATTTTCCCTTAAGAGCACACAGAGACCACAGTCTGGAACTGATTTCTCCCTCTTTCTCCAGATCCCCAATAAGACTCCCCACTGGCACAGCTATACTCAGCTCAGTTGCCAAACCAAGACCTCCAGCCCCCACCCTGTCTAACCAGTGCTTCATGTCCCTGCCCAAGTTGCTGACAAATACACTCTTTGAGGTTTGATTTACACACATGGGAAGCGTGGCACAGGTTTACTAGCTATGTCCCCTTCTGCCCAGACTAAAAGGTAGTTTCCACTGCCACCAGCCACTACTTATCAGCTACTTTAAGGCCCTTAGCAAAGAGTGTCTAATCTTACTGTGTAATGCTACTATTAATCCAAATGGTAGTTTGACCAAGAGCCAGCCTATTAGGAGTGTCCTGTACAGTGCCACCAAATAGATATGCAATTACTCTAAGAGCTTAAATATCTCTAAACAGACCAGCCACAATTGAAAAGTTTAAATATATTTAATAAAAACAATAAAAGAACAAGACAACACTAAATATGTATTCATAGTGACAGAGTTCAAAATCACAGGAAATATTTAAAACAAGATTGCAGGACAGTCTCAAATAAATACTGAAAACATCTATACTAATCTTTACTATGTTCCTAACTGAATCTAAGAGAAATTACTGTGCCCTAGTTAATTTACTTACAGCAATGCAAGTGCAGAGGTGGTGAGTGGATGTTCTTGTCAGGTCAAGACAAAATACAAAATGCACAGTCTCTTTCTCTCGCAGAGAATTCTTAAATTAATATCAGATATTACTGCTGGGATACTTACTGCATGACATCACTTTTTGTCACCTGACTTCAGTTCACAGGCTTAAAAACAACCACTGAGGTAGCATTTAGCATCTCCCTATGAAAAATACATAAAAAGACTTATCTTAGATGTTTGCAGCTGCTAGAAGACATAAAACAATAAAATGCAATACAATGCAGAGAAGGCTCCCTAGTACTACACATCCTGTCTCCTTGCTGCATTGAGATTAACCTTTATAGCACAATTATAAAACAATTTAATTTCAATTATTTCCTTGAAGTTTTGCAAGTTAACCCTCTATGTTCTAGTTCCCACTGTTAAAGCATATCCATTTCACAGGTACAATAATTTATATACATGTCTGTTCTTTTCCAGTAGGGTACACTGTGGACACATCATTAAGCTCAATACTTTACACACACTTCTGTACGAGCAGCTTGATATACAGACAGCATACAGTTCTAATATAGTGGTAACACAAGCAACTGCATCCTGCTGATATTCACTAATGACATATAACTATTTACAAAATTCCAGATAGCTGTGATGGCAGTATCCCCTTCTGTCACACATATATAAATCATATTAAAATACACAAATGACACATAATTATTTATAAAATTCCAGATAGCTAGGGTAACAATATTTCCCTTTGTGACAAAAGTATTTACATAAATGTCATTGACCACAGGAAAACCCATTAACAACGGGGTTCCGGCACTTCAAATGAATCAGACGCAGTTAACAATACAACACTAACGATGGCACTGAGAAACACAGAAAAAGGGCACCCAGCAATCTCAGAGTGCTTAGAATGCAATAACCTAATAAAAACAGCTTAATAGTATATGGCGTATTGGATATTAATCCTCTGGCATCATCAACAGTTTGAAACAGTCAGAGTCCTAGCAATAATCATCATGGTATTATTTAAGTAAATGTTCACTTGATGTGTATTTTATTTTTTAAAAAATTGTATGTGAATTTGTTTCAATGTTTCACCTGACAAACTAGTCCATATAAAACAAGTAGGTTTGCCAGTGTGTGCATTCTGCAACTGACCCTACATCTAGATATGTATTATTATTCCACCCTTTCTACTAACTTGCGGTCAGCGTTGCTGCAACACTGCAAAACAGTTGCACTGCTTCCTAGTTTCACATCACCCTGCCTGTAAATTAGCCATCTGCTTGGCACCTTCTAGTCACTGAAATATACAATGCATTAGACAACTGAACAAAATGACTAGTGCAGCTTTGATCTGTACAGGTATCATTAATCTTTCATGCAACTTTCAGCCTAATTTTATCTGCACAAATAAAAGTTGCTCTGGAATGTCTAAAGGTTACAAATTTATAATTACTTTTTGGTCTCACCATTTCATATTGTGTCTGAAAGTAACATGTTGCTTAAATTTAAAATTATGAGCCATTACTTTCCAAACTTTCTCTACTCCTTAGTCTATTTAACTGTCTGGATAGTAAATAGACAGTAGACATGAGCTGACACTACTACCATTTGGCTAATCTCTGCCTGATTTCTGACCGCCCTGATCTACAAGATCAAGAATGGGACTGGACAATGTAGTGTGTTGGCTTCCTTCATTAAGAAAGCACCGTTTTATTTACTCTTTAAAATATAATTAAGCAGGTGAGGCTATCTTGATCTCAAAGCGGTTATTCGTGTCACTGTGGTAACATGAAATCTAACTCATGCAGAAACTGAAAAAGATGTGGAATGAAAATATTTGTACCAGAGGAAAAAATGGAGAGATCAGTAAGCTGCTGATAGGCAGTGGGTCATCAATCTGGAATGAGCAACTACAGGTGGCTATGGAAAATGCAGACGTAGAAAAAGCAAAAACTGGGAAGTAGCCCACAGAGCTGGTTACTGAGCAAAAGAACTAGTACTAATGACTTTTTCAAACTGTTGTTAAAGTATGAAGTTTGACTAATGGAGAGCTGAACCTGAGAAGGCATGTTGTACTGGACACATTTTAACTCCAGCTGTCTATGGAAGCTTCACTGGCTATTTCATTCCTTTGCAGTTAGACAGCATGTCATGCTTGTTAGTCATATTTATGCCTTCAGTTTACTTAAACATCATGGCAGAGAAAGTACAGTTTTGTACCTACCATAAATGTAGATGTTCGAGGATTCCATTGCTGCAGTCCTGACTATTGGGTATAGTCCGCGTCCAGTCGGCCCGAATACCAGAGTATAAGGCTGACGTCGGTCAGGGCGCATTAGACTGACGTCAGTACGTCAGGGTACTAATGCGCATGACCGACGTCATATCCTCAGTCTTTTCTTGCCCCAGATGTCAGAAGACCCTAAAAAGACAAGTCCCAAAAAACCTGCACCAAAAACATGTACAATATATACAACAATATATACAAAAATATAAGCATGTAAACTCACCTACACAACCACCCCTAAATACAGAGGGAAGGAGGGAGGTAATTGGACTGCAGCAATGGAATCCTCGAACATCTACATTTATGGTAGGTACAAAACTGTACTATGTTCTTCGCCTTCCATTGCTGCAGTCCTGACTATTGGGTAGAATCCCAAAGCAGAGGTAAGGGAGGCTGGCAAATCATAAAGAAGTAGGAGCTGACAACATGCCTTGCAAAACAGCTGTGGCAAAACCAGCCCTAGACTTAGAGTAGATAGGAAGGTGATAATGCTTGGAGAAAGTATGCACTGAACTCCAAGTAGCTGCTTCCAAAATATCCTTAGTTGCCACCCCTTAGAAATGCTGTTGAAGTGGCAGTAGCCCTAGTGGAATGAGGCCTAATCCCAGCTGGAATCTCCTTGCCATGATGGGAATAACAAAATGCAATGCAAAAGCCAATCCACCTAGAAATAGTTTGTTTTGACACAGGCTTGCCCTGTGAACTCAAAGCAAAAGAAACAAACAACTGCTGAGACTGCCTAAAATCCTTAGTCCTGCTTAAATAATAACGCAATTGCCTGTGTACATCTAAAGTGTGCAAAATCTTTTCCCCTTTATTTTGAGGGTCTGCAAAAACGTAGGCAAATGAATAGTTTGGTTTAAAGCCACACTAGAAACCACCTTAGGCATTAAAGAAGGATTAGTACGTAATGATACCCTATCCTTATGGAAAATCAAAAAGGGCTCTACTGCCATAAGGGCCTGCAACTCAGACACCCTTCTTGCAGAAGTAATAGCCAACAGAAAAGCAGTCTTCCATGACAAGTATTTCAATTCAGCAGTAGCTGCAGGCTCAAAAGGTTGTAGAGTAAGTTTTTCCAACACAAAATTGAGATCCCAAGCAGGAGTAGGAGCTCTACGTGGGGGTCTTATATTCTTTGCCCCTCTAAGAAACTGCTTGAACAAAGGATGCGAAAACAAAGGTGGGTCACAATCATAGTGAGCTGAAATTGCTGCAGCATGAATCTTAATGGAAGAGAAGGACAAACCTTTGTCCAATAATTCAGTAAGATATTGAAGAGCCACACTCAAATTAGGCTCAGAAATCTCCAAATTCTTTGCTGTACTCCAAAATAAAAATCTCTTCCATTTTTCTGCGTACACTTTCCTTGTACTAGGTCTTCTAGCTTCCATAATCACATTTAAAACTTGTTGAGGAAGTTGAGACCTGCTGTGTTTCAACACAGAATATGCCAGGCTGTTAGATGAAGAGAGTGAAGCTTGACATTGAGCAGATGACCGTCCTTCTGAGATAACAAATGAGGAATCAGAGGTAAAGGCCATGGAGGCTTCTTTACCAGACTCCGTAGTAGTGGGTACCAGTGTTGCCGAGGCCAATCTGGAGCTATCAAAATCATCCTTGGCCTGTCTTGTCTGACCTTTAATAGTACCTTCGGAAGAAGAGGCAGAGGTGGAAAGGCATACACATGAAGGTTTTTCCAACTGAAAGACAGAGCATCCACTTTCCAAGCTGTGTGATGAAACCCCTTTGTGCAATACTTTGGCAGCTGGTGGTTTAGTGGAGAAGCGAACAGATCTATGTCTGGAGTTCCCCATGACACTGTCAGTTTCTGAAATACATGAAGATCCAGTTTCCACTCGTGGGGATCCATGATTTGTCTGCTTAACACATCTGCTAAGGAGTTCTGTGCTCCTGGCAGAAACCTTGCCTGAAGAGTTAGTTGCAGGCTTAGCGCAGTCTCCCATAAAATCATTGCTTGCCTGCATAGAGGATAAGAATGCGTTCCCCCTTGCTTGTTGATGTACCACATGACAGTTGTGTTGTCTGTTAGAATCAACACCTGCCCTGGAAGAAGTAACTCCTTGAAAGCCATTAATGCAAACTGGACTGCTAACATCTCTTTCATGTTGATATGTAGATGCTGTAGTCTGGCAGGCCACTTGTCTTGTATCCACTTTCCATTTAGATGAGCTCCCCAAGCAATGTCCGAGGCATCTGTCGTTAAAATCTGACTTGCCTCTGGCCGGGTCACAGAGAGTCCCTTGTTTAGGTGACATTCCTGAGCCCACCACAAGAATTCATTTGAAGGCAAGGTATTATTTGAATGACAGTGTCCAAATCCTGGCAGTGCTGTGTCCATACATTTTTGAGATACCATTGTAGCTTCCTCATATGCAGTTTGGCATTGGGAAGCACCAGAATACAAGATGCCATGAACCCTAATGCTTGAAGGACTGTCCTTGCAGTCAGCACGGACTGATGAGATAGTTGATGGAAGTAAAGTGACAGACTCTTTTGTTTGTCCGGGGTTAAAAGGCCATCTGGGCTGCTGTATTCAGTCTCACACCCAGAAAGCACATGTCTTGAGAGGGTACTAGACTGGACTTTATTTCGTTCACAGAATACCCTAGGCATCTTAGCACTGCTATAACATATTCCAGATGCTGTAGAAGGTCTTCCTTTTCTTGAGCCAGAATCAGGCAGTCGTCCAAGTAAGGATAGATTTGAATTCCTTGAAGCCTGAAGTAAGCTATCACTGGAGCCAGAACCTTTGTGAATACTCTGGGCAGTAGATAAGCCAAAGGGCAATGCAGAGAACTGATAATGAGAATTTCCAGCTCGAAACCGCAGATACTTCCTGCAACTTAGCCTTATAGGCACATGAAGGTAAGCTTCCTTGAGATCTAAAGTTACCATCCAGTGATCTTTGCCCAGCAGAGGTAAAAGCTGTTGTAACGTCAACATCTTGAACTTGGGAATGTCCAAAAACGTGTTGAGGAGAGATAAATCCAAAATTGGTCTCCACGTGTTCCCCTTCTTTGGTACAAGGAACAGGCGAGAATAAAATCCTAGGCCCCTTTCTGATACAGGGACTGGCTGAATGGCCCCTATGTAAAGTAACTGAGAAACTTGCTTGTGAGCCTCTTTTCTTTGTGGAGGAGGAACGTCTGGCATGCCTTTGAAAGGGGGCATTGTATGGAAATAAAATCTGTAACCGTGGTGAATGATATCCAACACCCATTTGTCTTGAGTAATTAAATCCCAATTTTCTTTGAAAAGAGACAGTCTTCCTCCCAAAGGAGCTGCCAACGTGAATCTGCTGGCAGCTGAAAAGACAGGTCATTGGGTCTGTTTACGAAAGGACTGACCCCTGCCCTCACCAGAAGTCTGAGCAGGTGAACTCCCTGTTCTAGGCCTAAAAGAACCTTGAGCCCTGCCCCTACCACGTCTAGACCTACCCCTAGACTGGGAATCATAAGCAGGATATGTCCACCCCTTAGCAGGCCAATTTCTACTAAACTTTGGTGGCTGCACCTGCAAAAAATCTTTAACAGTTTGCATAGACTTAGCTTTGTCCTCCATCTTCTTTAAAACTGCTTCCACAGGCGATCCAAACAACACATCAGACTGTAAAGGAGCATCCAAAATCCTTGTCTTAACATGCTCAGCTAAATTCTGATCCTTCAACCAGGCATGCCTGCGAAGAACAGAACTGGTAGCAGCCACCCTCGAGGAGGCCTGTACAGCATCAAAACCACATTGCAAGGAATGCTTACCCACTTGTTCAGACACGTGAACCAAATCCAGCAACTCTTTACACTCAATACCTTCCGCCAAAGCATCCACCTTAGATTTCAATTGTGAAAGGAGATAATTCTGATATTTTAGCATGTGAAACTGACAATTCAATGCTCTCATGGCTAGAGTGGAAGAAGTATACACTTTCTTTCCCCACCTATCCAAAGCCCTTGCCTCTTTATCAGTGGGAACAGGATTTTTAACCACAGAAGCCTTTACACCCTTAGGCCCTTGAGAAATAGTTTCTGGGTCCGCCCTAGGACTCTTAAACAAATATTTATGAGCTTCGGGCACCCTATAATACCTATCAGGCTTAACAGGAGCAGGAGGCAAAGAGTCAGGGTTCAGGGAAGCCTCTGCAAAACATCTTCCACCACATTCAACACAGGAGGAATAGCTAAAGGCCTATGCTGGGGTAAAACAAGAATTCCCTAAGCCTTTTCCTGGAATCAGAGTAATCCTGGCCTTCCCATTTAAAGTGCTCCCTCATGGAATGCAGAGTCTCTGAAAATGAGAAATCCTCAGGCGGAGAAGCTGTAGGAGTGGAGTCATCCACATCAGAATCAGAATAAGTAGGATACTCCTGCATATCTTCCACAGAAGATTCTGAAGCCTCTGAACACTGTTCAAAACTATCAAACTCCGGTTCCACCCTAGGCCTCTTATCAGGCAGGGGCATAGAACCCTAATCATAGTAATCAAATCTTCTGCCATTTTAAGCATATGTTTCTTAGGTACAGAACCCGAAATGCTAGGAGAAGCCCCCACTGAAGCTGAACTAGGCCTACCTCTCAAAGAAGATTTGGCAACAGAAGGAGAGGCTCTAACTACCTTGGGAAGAGAGGGAAGAACAGTCACCTGAGAAGCCCCCTCAGCCTGGCCTACCTCCTGAGAAGGCACATCCTGTAATAGTATAGTTTCTGCCTGGGACTCCATGGAAACTCCTGGCAAAACCTCCGGCTCCACTGAGCCTTCTAAAGAACCGACGTCCGGGACTGCCGGTTCATCAACCCTAGGCTTCACTGTTTTATCCTTGCGCTTCTTGGAGGAAGCGGGCGTCGGTGCATCCGACGGCATTTTATAATTGCAACGCTTCCCAAACACTAACCTGGCACAGTCTAACCTCCTCTTAATAGTGCGTTTGTTAAACCTAGCACAAGAGCGGCAACCAACAACGTCGTGCTCAGGCCCTAAACAAGGTATACACAAGGTATGATAATCCCTATGAGGTATCTGTTTCCCACAAGAAATACAGTTATTCACTTTTTCTGACATCCGGTAAAATACTGAGGCAAGAAAAAACCAAAATGTTCCCCAACGGGGTACTTAGCCAACTCTGTTTCGGTCTGAAACTCCGGTTTCGGAAATATTTCAGAACGCCAACCTGCACTCGCAAAACTGCTTCTGCATCGGACCATGCGGCAAAAAAGACTGAGGATATGACGTCGGTCATGCGCATTAGTACCCTGACGTACTGACGTCAGTCTAATGCGCCCTGACCGACGTCAGCCTTATACTCTGGTATTCGGGCCGACTGGACGCGGACTATACCCAATAGTCAGGACTGCAGCAATGGAAGACGAAGAACATGTATGCTCAGCATTAAACCAGAAACAGCATCAACGTCTCCTGCTGCCTGGTTTAATTGTACTGTTCAGCCATAGTGTAAATAATCAGAAACTAGTTTGTTAGAACCAGCAATAAAATATGAACTTCAGTACTGCAGCAGCCTCTAGTTTTAAAGTAATTTATGACTTTTGAAGCAACATTCTAAAAATCTCAGAATGATGTTTAAAGTTCATGGAAAGAGTAGACATTATGTAGAAATTATCCTTACAAAAGTTAATTTCCTTTAACCACTGCAAGTAAAACAAAGAACATCTGTGCATATTGGGGATTATCCCTTCAAGTATATAATAGAGGAACATCTATGCATACTTAAAGGGGTAACTGTCAACAGAGGGCACAGATGCCCTGCCTGACTTGCTGACCTTAAAAATGGATCAAGTAGGTAGCAACAGCTGTTTCATTTTTTTTCTTCTCATCTTTCAAAATATACATCATATTCCCATGCCAGATATTCCTTATTTTAACCTTACAAGTTTCAAACTACACTTACTCTTAAAATAAGCCACAAAAATTCAAACAAACTAATCTCTGAATTTAAAAATTCCTACTGAAATGCATACTCCTAGCTAGTACACTTACCCAAGAACAATCATGAGCTACAGAAAAGTAGCTATGTTTTCCTTTATGCCAACAATGTACTGAGTAAATATGTTTATGCATCAGAGGTAGGACACCATACTTTTGTTGGCTCAACCCAACCCTTTCCCCCTATACAGTTGAGATAAATGTAGTCATCAGGCCACTAAGACGGGAAGATTTATAAATGAATTGTTTGAGTTTTTTTCCTGGACATAGATCATCTGTTAATTAAATGTCCTTATCATACAGCAACAATTTTCTGCAATAGCTGAAGTCATAAACCTGTTTTACACACACTGAGTTGTAAGGGTACTCAGTTTCCACTTTATAACGTCAAAGGGTGGTTCATCACCCCATGACCTCTACATCCCTACCAAAATATTCACAAACCTGGCATCCATGCGCAAAAATACTGAAAAGAGTTGAGAGGGTTAGAGGTAGATTAAGACCATAAAGTAAGCTATGAGGATGCCCTCAGTCATTAAAAGCCAGAACAGGTCACTGCATGCCTTCTTACTTGTGCCACTCAGTTTAGTGTCAGTAGACACAGAAACATGAGTACATTATCCTTCCCTGGTATCCTTTTCATCTCCAAAGGAGACAGCATCAAAAAGGAAAGTTTAGAATCTCTCTTTCTTATATGCATTAACTGTAAGCATACTCTTGAAAACTGAAGTTTTAGGCTTGTCTGGGTCATAGAAAGGTTGCAGACTACAGAAGCAGTACAAATAAACAATCTCCACTTTCAAAGTAGTAGTAATGGCAAAATGGCCTCCTCTTCTTTGGTATATACTTCTCTGTCATTTTGGACCCCTTTCATTTAGAATATACTTCTCTGGCATCTTGGATGCCTTCCTCTTTGGTATATACATTTTTTCTGACATGAAATCTGGTATCAGTGTACTAAGGCTAACAAATTCTCCGACGACTGCCGATTGGGGACCGTTATCAAATCCCATTTTGACACTCAAAATTCTCCAGCAAGGGTTTGACCAAACAAATGTTTGCTGCAGTAATCATGGATATACCTGTCAATGCCAATAAATGCAATATAGCTTCTTTTTGTAAATTTAGAATTACTTTTACTTAGCATGTATATAATTTTCCACTTAAATCTGACACAGTCTTAATGGACTTGATTATCTTTTGTACAACAGGCTTCCTTTGGCCACGTCTATGTGACGGCTAGAAAATCATTCTACCTTGCAAAGTGTATCCCTTGTATTATCTCTTCAATGTCCAAATACGTTATTGTCTCACTTTATTCTTTCTTTGTTAGCCCATCACTAAATAAAAGGCTCTTTTGGGATTTACCTCACTAAGGTCCAAAATCAACATGAAAGAAATCAGTGTTTCTTACCAGAAAGATCTCAGGTCTCAAAGACCTTAGGCACCCTAAAGCCCTCTCCCTCACCACAGTGTCATATGGACTCCTGAGAATGACGTCTGCTTAGACTGCCATGCTATGGATGATCCAACATTCTTTGAACTCCTTCTCATAAAAGGAACAATGGTAAAGCAAACACCCATGGCAAAAATGTAAACTTATACTAACACATCACCGTCACCAAATGACACGACCAGTACCTAACCCAACATATTCCTGAGATTTGGAATAGACTGCCCTTATATATCAAGCAGAGAACCTCCCTGTCAACCCATAAAACCAGACTGGATAACTGGATGGGTGATTGCAAAATTTCATGTGGGAAGTTGGAGGAAAATCTTCTAGGTGATGTGTCTCTGTCTCTTAATGATCTTCCTGGCCATAACTTTAGTAAGAACTTATGAACAGATCTGGGTCCCTCAATATAAAAACTAATACAGGAATGCCCAGGAGAAGACTTAATAAATCAATGTCTTGCATGGGATGATGTCCACTAAAAGTAAATGGGCTCACTAGGCATCTTAACACAAGAATAATAAAGGTGTAGCAGTAAATACATCTAATATACCCCTATGTCAGAATCCAAACAAGTTTGCACATAACTCTTTTTTCCCAATATTTCTTAATTGTTGATAACTCTCATTAACTGCCAATGTTCTAGTATTTATACTTTGTAAGCTGCGACTTGCATTTTTTCCCCAACCATGCATTTATTTCTATGCTTATTCTCTATTTTGTATGTGTACCATACCTCTCAACTGTACAGATTTTCACAGAATGTCCAAATGTTTGCCTCATATTACCTCTTCTTCATACAAATTGTGGTTTTCTAGAAAATTACTGGGGAGTGAAGTCACTAAATAATGACATACATTTAAGTTTCAGACTTCTTATCCTTCAGAAAATACATGCTGACTAACATACACCCTAGCAACTTTCTAAGTTTATAAGAGTAATATTTAAAATCTGTCCATATTTTAGGGCCTTTGCCCTCATTATTTTAGGCTTTGATTACATTGCTTGCCTTAAAAGATTCACAGCTATGACATATACTGCTGATCACTAGGTCTGGGTAGTGGCTGAAAAAGGTCAGTGGACAAGTCCACCTACTTGGTGAACAAAACCGTAAATACATAAAAAGTAAATATTATGGGCCATTACAGGCTAAAGGTTCCAGTAAGAGTCCTAAACTTTATTTTCAAGCCATGTAAACATTTGACCAATATTTGCCACAAGATAAACATTAGAAAGGAACACAAACCCCAAGTCACATAAATATGCAACCCTGAATAAAATGATGTTGAGCCTAACAATAACATTATGAGTGGAGACAGTGTTGTTAACTGCCAGGTTACAAGTACAGCATGCTTCACTCTCCTAGGTCAGCTTTTAAAGCTATACATCCCTGTAGCAGCACTACATCTCATTACTAGAATGTCTATAAATACTAAAGAATTAAGCTTGGGAAAAAATGCTTTTCTATCAGGTAGTTTAACAAGCTGTGGATAAGTTTACTACAAGTTAGAAAAAGCATTCCTCATCTCACCTAAGAGCATTTGGGGAAGATATGCATATAACAGGGAGTCAACAATCAAAAGGATAGAAGCTTGCAGGATGAGGAATGTTTTTCTTCTTCAGAAAGGAATGTGTATTTATGCGGGGGAGGGTGGTAAACACCCCAGGACAAATGAGACAGTTCACTTTCCTTTAGCAGAATACACATTTTATTCAACATCTGTCCAAGGTTCACCTCACATGGGAAGTAGTATGCTTTGCCTACCAGAAAAGCTTACCTTTTTAGATATGGAATTGTAGCGCAAAGCACACCATTACAAGTGGGCTAACTAAAGAAGATGACCAAGTGACACAAGAAAAAGAGATGTAATTCTTTCTGATGAACGATCATTTGTTAGGGGGAGTACTTTAGCATGAAATATGGCACCTCCATCCTCATGAGCCAGTTAAGTACCATTACATAAGTCTACTGAATAGGTCGCCAATTAAACCTTCCATAGCCAATATAAATGGGCCCATAATGCATATGCATTTAAGACTAGCACCATGCAGGAACCACTGTTTAGGCTGCATGTCGACTTTCATGAGCTAGGAACAGTACCACTACATTAAATGCATGGTCACAAATTCTAAAATAGTGGGCTCAATACTAAGATTATCAGTGCCTTACACAGTTGTATTTATGAGGAGTGCTGAGAAGTTCTAAGCCTGACCAACTTTCTAAATTCTGAGCATTATCTTGCCTCTGTAGCTGAAAAGAAAGTTATTTTGTCTTGTAAAGTGCCAATCTGCAGAATTGTAACGCTATGTTTTGACATTGTTTCAGATCATCGACTTAACCATATCAACGAAAAGTGTGGAACTCCGAGCCGTCGTGAAGTTCCTATTCCTGCAGAAGAAAACTCCAAAAGAAATCCATGAATGTACGATGCAAAGATTGAGTGACAAGTGCCCTTCTTACTCAACTGTGAAGAAGTGGTGTGCAAACTTTCAGCGTGGAGATTTTGAGACTGAAAATGCAGCAGGTCTGGGAGGCCTCAAATGGTGTCAACTCCTGAAATTGTTGACATTGTCAATGACCTGATTTTGGCAGATCGGCGAATATCAGCTAAAACAACTGCTGTGGCACTAAAGATATCCAGGGAACGTGTTGGGTTTATAATCCATGAGCAGCTGGGGATGCAGAAGCTGTCAGCCATGTGGATGCCTAAATGTTTGAATGCAGACGAGAAAAAAGTCATTGAGTGGACAGTTCCAAGCTGATTTTGCAACATTTTCATTGAGTTGGTGTCAACTTTTGAAACAACTAGTTACTGTTGATGAAAAATGGTTAACAGTCCATGCAATGGCGGCACTCAGGTTCACCAACACCAAAGAAGGTCAAGACCCAAAAGTCAGCAGGAAAGGTCATGGGCATAGTGTTTTGGGATCAGGATGGTGGTGTAATGTCTATCTTCCAAGGGGCCAAACAGATAATGCAGAATACTACTGTACCTTGCTGTGCCAATTTAAGGAGGTATTAAAAGAAAAAGGAGAGGGAAGCTGTAGAAAGGAGTTCTCTTTTTGCAAGATAATGCACCTGTTTGCAAGGCTGGCAAAATGAGGGATGTTTTGACAAAACTGGGGTTTGAGTGCATAGACCATCCACCCTACTCACCAGATCTTGCTTCATTTGACTATTTCCTGTTTCCAGATCTTAAAATGAGTTTGAAAGGGTGACAATTTTCAAGTGATTCGGAGGTGATTGCAGTAGTGCATCAGTATTTCAGTGACCAGACTTCAGACTTTTTTTTTGGCAGGGTTACAGAAAGTTTCATGGCTCCATGTCATTCCCTTCTAGGTCAGGCTTAGAACTTTCAGCACCCCCTTGTACAGATGCACAGCTGCAACAACAGCAGATTACAGAAAGGCAATCAAGGTGTATGTTCAGTACCTTCAAGTTATGTGAACTTATCCTGTATAGCACAATAAGGGAAAATATACACATCTTGCTAACTAATCAACAGCTACTGGTGTATAAGCATGAATAAGACTACATTTGAACCTCAGAACAGCTTGATCTTAAAACAAAATTATGCCAAATGTGTGTTTAGATTCTGCAAACTGTAGAAAAGCAACACATTATGGAGAGTTAAGCAACTTATCAGGTAAAGTGCAACACCAATCACCGTAGTGCAGAACCTGGGAACAGACTATACTGAATATATGCAAATTAATTTTTTTATTTATTTAACATTTGTTTACCGGGAAAGTCCAACTGGAACAGAGCTCATTTTTAGTGGAGGCCCAGGGAGAAATGTTCCAGACGCATATCTTTGGAATGTGGGAGGAAACTGCAGCACCTGAAGGAAACACAAGAGAATACAGGCAGGACATGCACACTCCGCACAGAAAGCACCCCAGCCGAGAATCGAATCGGAGAACCTCTTGCTGTGAGGCAACAACACTAACCACTGCACTGCCCAAATAAGCAAACTAATGTAATGTGCCTACAGAACCAGGAAACAAACTAAGTCCAGCATTACCACTACATCAGAGATGGCAAGACAGACAAATATGCAACATAATAATCATGCACTTCTGAGACAATGGCAGTGAGGAGAACAGCTGTAGGGTATGTTACTATACTTCTGTTTCAACCTTAACTTTCTTTAGCCATAATTGAACAAGATCCAGTAATTACTATTCAAAATAAAGTGCAAATAACAAGGCAGGATTCCAGCAAATGATCTCAAACATCAGATGCTGCTAAATTATACAACTCCCATCTGATTTTGAGGGAGGATAGTTCATATTTTTGGATATACAAGATGTGCAAAACTCTTTTTTTACAGACGTACATTTCAATGCCACAGAGAGTTAAGGCAGCTCTTTACATAACAACAAACAATGCTGTTACCATGAATTCAACAGACCAGTACCTCCTAAATCTTATTTTCAGTTGACAATCTTAAACCAGCACCATATGGCCTCTAGAAAACAATATAAGCAAACACAATGGACTATTAACCTTTTTACGTTATGTTTTTCTAAGACAGTATTTGCCTCCTACTGCCATCTAGAGGACTAGAAAGATAATTCAGCATTTCCCTTTAAACTTTAATTTCTGCAGTCAAAGCACTTAAATATGTTGTGCAACTAACAGGACTAATTAGTGAGATAAATGTAAAACATTTCCTCATTTCATTTTGTACTATACATCTCAATTTGTACACAAGCAGAATGCCCATCTGTCTGTTTTGGTAGCTCACCTTGCTTGTAAAACAACTTGCAAATGAAGCCCAGGCTGGGATCATGTGCACGTAACAAAATGTAAAAGAAACAGGGTTTAAGAACCTACTAAAAACCGCAAAATATATGCGTTTCTCTAAGTATCTTCCTATATATGCGAGTTTCACTACAAAGAGAACACTGTGTGCCCTTCCTCTCTCACTTTCCATTTCTGTACATACACACTATTTGTATACGTCTCCTCCATTAACCTCTTCCATTTTGTCCACTGGGAAGCCTTAATTACAGTGAGAGTCTTAATGCTTGCCCTTCATATAATGGAAGATTTTTATTGTTTAGTGTTTTTTGTGTCTGTCTGATTACTGGCATCACCTAGCT
>NC_056726.1:1871907841-1871945341 GCF_019279795.1 Protopterus annectens | reverse complement strand
GACACAGGACTAGATTACACTGCACTTAAGACTATAACATACCTCCCCTTTTTGTGATTTGTGGCCCTCCAGTGCTTGCCAACCATCACAGCCTTTCTCGTTGGTCAAATAGCCCATTCAATGCCTAAGCACCAACGGTACGAGACATTACTGAAACAGTGACCATGGCTGGTCATGTTCATAGGTTTATACTAGGCTATCTGCCCTAGGGCATTTATAAGCCTAGCTGAAAATGTGTTTGGCTCTCTCCACCCTTATAATTTAACTTCTAGAGCCTCTGTCCAGTAATGCCACTGGAGTGATCCCAGGTGCGAACTTACGGTTTCCCATCCACTCAAGATTTCTCTTGAAGAGGGCCAGTGAGGGGCTTTGTCTTATGTGAATTGGGATTCTATTCCAGTGTGTGGGAAGCCTCTGAGATATGAATCTATCCCTCCAGCATGTCCTATTTATTGCTGTGTTGAGGTTTAAGTCCGAGGAGCGTGTGGCTCTAATGGATTTGTTTTTTTTAAGGTGGAGCATGTCCATTAATTCTGGGTTGGACATGGTCTTGTAAGTCAGGCAGAGGTCGCCTCTGAGCAGGCGTTAAGCAACTGAGTAGAGCTGTAGTTTCTTTAGCCTAGTTGCATAAGGCAACTGTTTGAGGCCCATGATCCTTTTGGTAAGGAACTTTTGGGGTCTCTCCAGCTGCTGCAGGTGCCGGGTAAGGTACATCCCAAATGGGGCGTTGTACTCAATTATGGGTCTGATGAGTGATGAGTATAGGAGCACAATGACCTCTCTGGATCTAGACAAGAACCCTTTAGTTATAAGATGGGCAATATAGAAGGATTTCCTGACTATTTTGGCAATGTGATTGTCAAAAGAGAGGTTACTATCAACCTGGGTCCCCAGATCCCTAATTACGTCTTCTGTACTTAGTGGGTTACCTCCTATGTGGTAATTAGTGGGCACCTTGTGTTTCCCAAAGAGGATGACTATGCATTTTTTGGTGTTAAGTTTGAGGCCATGGCTTTGACACCAGGCATCTGTCTCCGTAAGACCCTTTTGGAGGATGCTTGTGTCAGCCAGGGAGTCTATTATGGCTCCCAGTTTGCAATCATTGGTGAACTTGGTAAGCCACAGTCCTTTTCTGCTGGCCTGTACTTCAGAGAAGTATATACCGAACAAGAGGGGCCCCAGGACTGAGCCCTGTTGGTCTCCACTTGTAACAGGTTTAGAGTCGGATATGGCACTTCCAACCCTGACCACATGTGTTCTATCCGTACGCCAGTTTGCAACCCATCTTGTGACATATGGGTTGATGTTTAAGCTGGTTAGTTTGTTTATGATTCCAGAGTGAGGTATTGTGTCGAAAGCCTTAGCGAGGTCCAGATAGGCAGTGTGGACTGCCTTTCCCTCATCTATGGCTTTGGTGACAGTTTCAAAAAAGTCAACCAGGTTTAGGAGGCAGGATCTGCCTTTAACAAAACCGAACTGGGTAGGGTCCAGTGACTGGAGGTTCCCGATATCTTTGTTTATGAAATCCATAATGATACTCTCCATAGCCTTGTAAATTAGGCTAGTCAGACTTATGGGGCGATAGTTCCCAGGATCCATTGTGGGGCCACCCTTGTGGAGAGGTATCACTGTTGCTGTACGCCATTCCTTGGGTACATAACCTATTTTAAGGCTGAGTTGGAATAGTGAATTTAAGTGGGGGTTTAGTTCTTCCTGGAGCTTGTGCTGGACGTAGCCCGGTATTCCGTCCGGTCCCGTAGACGCTGTGTTTTTAGCTTTGGAGAGGGCTGCTTTTACCTGTGTGTCTGAGATATCTGGGGGACTACATTCATCCGGGATAGACACAGGCCCTTTTGGGGGGGAAGGGGGGGGGTAAAGTTTGCACTGAACCTGTCAGCCAGAATGTTGGCAATGTCAGTCGGTTCTGTGTATTTTGTGCCGTTTTGTACTAACTCTGAGCAGATCTGGGTGTTTCCTCCCAGGTTCGTGACGTAACTGAAGAATGCCTTGTGATTATCTTTGGAGTCTTTGGCAATTTTTCTTTCGAAGTTTGCCTTTGAGGCTTTTATGGTGGAGCTAAGTTTCTTGCTAATACTGATCAGGGATGCCTTCCCTTTTAGGGGTTTGGCCCTGTCATGTAGTAGTCTCCTCCTTTTGTTGCATAGCTTGTTTATGGCTGGGGTCCACCAGACTGGTCTCCTATTTTTGGAGGAGTGAGCCTTGGTTTTACTTGGGATGGCACGATCCATGCATTCCTGTAGGTGCATATAGAGTGCGTTCGTATAGGATTCTGCGGTTTGGGTAACATTTTCCAATTTCCCAGGGACTTTGAAGCTTCCTACTTCTGTCTTGAGGAGAGTGAAGTTTGTTTTTGAGAGGTTTTTCACTGTGGTTTCCTTGGCTGGGGGTGGGATGTGGATGTCCATTGTGATCAGTTTGTGGTCCGATCTCACCAACGAGGGATTTACCTCCGGTGTGGAACACTGATCCCTTATGTTTGTAGTGACTAGGTCTAATGTATTTTCCCCTCTTGTAGGAACAGTGACTAGATGTTCCATGGCGTTTGAGTTGATGAATTCCAGAAACCGTTGGGCAAATGAGTTTGGACTCTAGTAGTTTACCCAGTCGATGTTTGGGTAGTTGAAGTCCCCCAATATTATGGTGTTTGGTAGCATCTTCATATTCTCTAGTGTTCTCAGGAAGGCCGCGTGTGGGTCCTGAGACAGAGAGGGTGATCTATAGCAGGCTATGACTTGGAAGGCAGTTTTGCCCACTGTTAGTTGCACATTAATTGTTTCCGATATTTCATGAAATGCCACTAATCTGGAGATGTGGGTGTCCTTGATGAAGATGGATACACCCCCTCCCTTGGTGCTTTTGTCCAAGTTTTGTGGCCGAAAAGTATGATACAAGTTGAATCCTGGTAATGCTGCGGTGTTCTCAGGAGCCTTGAACCAGGTTTCTGTCACTGCACAGATATCGATTTGCTCCATACTGAGGAGTGCCTCGAGTGTGTGCATCTTTAGGTTTAGACTTCTGGCGTCGAGTAGCATTACCCTTAGTTTTTTATTCTTTGTAGTGTCTAAGGAGATGGGTTTGTCTTTTGAGCCTTGCATAAAAAAGGCACTATGGGGGTGGCAAGAGCCTTGGCCAGTATTCAAAAGCCCAGGGGGTGACAGGTGCAAGCCATCCCTGTCAAAGCAACGTGGTTTGTCTAGCATGTTGTCCCAGGCTGACAGACACTGGATCCCCTTTAAATGACACCAGTAGCTTAGCCAATTGTTGAAGTCAATCATTTTGTCTCTATACTGTGGCATCATTCTAGGTGAGGGCAGGATGCTACTCAGGATCAGGGTCATACCGGCCTGGGCTACATGATCAGTGAGCTCTTCTATGTCTCTTTTCATGTAGTCCAGGGAAGTACATCTCAAGTCGTTCACACCAGCATGGACAATGACAGAGTCGTATTTGTACTTGCTGTGTAGTGACCTGAGTGCTTGAGTTATGTGGCAGATCCTGGCACCTGACAGGCAACTTACAGTGACCTTCTCTTTGTTCAGTCTGGTGAGTGGGAAGTCAGTGTGCCTGATAATAGAGTCACCTATTACTAGTGTATTAGGGGTATCATTTGGCCTTAGGGGCTGTGACTGTGTGGCACACTGTCGATGTGTGGTATCTGTATGGTTAATGTTGGATAGTGAGTGCTTGTGTGTCTGCTTAGGAGGTCTCTGTTGTTTTGGCAAGTTTTTATTTAGAGCCTTCGAGTATGTCTTTGTGGGTTTATGTGTCATGTTTTCAGGTGTGATTAGTCTATGTGTGACTGGTTTTGAGGTGCGTGTGTTTACCTTCTCCTCCTGATTGGCGGCACCAGTCTTGGGTTGAGAGAGCTTAGCCTCCAGTTTGGCGGTATAGTTGCATCTCTCACATATATTAGAGGTTGATGGTAGGAGGAGGGGGTTGTCTGTGTACATGAGGCAATTGTAACATTGCCTCAGGATTCCCAGGTTCACCAGCTGGACTGGAGAGTATGACCGAAACTGCGCTATGGACATGCCTGGAGAGTTTTAAATATTTGTTTGTGGGAAAATCCAGAGCCTATTACTACTGTTTTGTACGAGGGGGTAAGTGCTTATAGTTTATTTGTGTTTATTGTGAAGCTAGGACAAGTGCTGGACTGCAAGAGGAAAGTAGAGAGCTTTCCTGAAGAGTTTGAGTAGTTCAAAAGATTTACTGAGAAGCTAGAGTAAGTGTTGGACTGTAAGAGGAAAGTAAGTGCTTTCCTTGAGAGTTTAAGTAGTACTACGGGAAAATTTGAAGAGCAGACTTTGTGGAGCCAGAAAAAGTTTAAAACTGTTAAAACTATGCTGCGCGATGTTGCGCTATGCGCACAATCGTGCAAAAGTGGGTTTTAAGGCAGGGAACTTGAAAGAGCTAGGAATTAGCCCAAAACGGCCAATAATCTACTAGTTTCTGGGCTGAGACCACTCCTCCAGGGACAGATAGGCTGCTCAAAGCTCCCCACTCTCACTGGTGAACAGAGAAGCTTCCTGCTATCCAAGTAAGGATATGGGTAACACAGGAACCTGAAATCTGGACTATTCTAGCTCAGAAAAGGCGGGAAACAAGGATATATATTTTTTCTTTTTTGCAGAAACAGTAGCAGAAATGAACAGAAAAACACTGTAAATGCTTTACACAGGCTAGCACACTTGAGTGGGCAGCCTAAACAGTTAAATTAACACAAAAACAACTTTTAAAGTGCAGGTACAGTTAAAAAAAGCGATGACAAGCTTTTTAAAGGTAGTAGAGCAGTTAGAAACTCACTTTTCAGCGAGAATAAGCAGTCGCTAGTAAAAAGGCATAGAAAAATACTTTATCTGGTAAAAGTCACTCTTTTTCATCTCTCTGCTGCTTGTACCCCTCTGCAGGACCATGAGGTGCTGTGCTAAGTTGTAAACAAGTGCAAGACCGTACAAAAGCAGGTTTTAAGGCAGGGAACTTGAAAGAGCTAGGAATTAGTCCAAAACAGCCAATAATCTACTAGTTTCTGGGCTGAGACCACTCCTCCAGGGACAGATAGGCTGCTCAAAGCTACCCACTCTCACTGGTGAACAGAGAAGCTTCCTCCTATCCAAGTAAGGGATATGGGCAACACAGGAACTTATACCAAAGCCCAGAATTCAGCAAAACCTGAAATCTGGACTATTCTAGCTCAGAAATGGCGGGAAACAAGGATATTTTTTAGAGCCCTAATCTCAGCATCCATGGCCAGTAATAAGTTTGGGGTTTGGTGTACAACAGGTGGCAGCACCAAGGGTGTGTCACCTCCTTCTATGAGTGACACAACCCCTCAGGACAGCAGCTGTCCAGTCTCTACTGGAGATTCAGTCATGGCATCCTTACCCCAAGAATGAATGAGCTGGTGAAGGCATGTCACTCCTTTCCCCCCTCCCCCCATGCCAGCTCCAATAGGTGCTTGAGCCAGTAATCATACATAGGTTGCCTGGGTCACAGTCTTTTCCATATCCACCTCTACTATGATGGATCTTAAACATACATTAAAATATAATATCCATCATGATCACTGCTTATAAAATAGAAAAGCAGTATTACACATTGATGTGTGTGAACATATTTATTTATTTATATTATTTATACACTCACCCACCCACACACACACACACACACACACACACACATCTATTAATATGTAAACTCTGAGGTTATATTAATTTAGGGAAAGAACTTTTATACTCTCTTTAAAAGTCCATCTACTTGGATTTTTGATGAAACAAGTGAAGAAATGTATTTTTTCTTTTTCTGAATAAATGTCAAGCAGAGGTCTATTTCGCCACTGAAGAAACTGTCCAAAAGTGAGACCAAACTCCATACTACTGTATCTGTTATTCTTTGTCTCAGAACAAATTCTTACCAAACAGTTAATTCTTTCAGAGCTGTTTCAATTCTATTATAACACAGCTAGACAGATGAAGATACTGATGCAATCTCAGTATAAACGTCACCACTGAATGAAACATACTGTCCAGTTTATATACTCTTTTCAACCAATGTTATTTTTAATGACCTTGTGACGTGTTCTGGTTTCTGTCTGTGTCATGAAAAAGTCCATGGTTATTTCATGCCCTTTTTTGGTCCTCGCTGTATCTGAAGACTTCACAAATGTCTCTCCTTGTCATCTTTGCGTCACTTGGCCTGTCTGCATTTTATTTATTTAATTTTGCATCTGAAAGCCAAGAAAGTCAACTTCCTTTTTTTCCTACAACAGGATGCATTTACAGTAATGCCCACAGCTGCATATTATTAATATCCAAGCTGAACATAACTGTTCTTGCAAAGCAAGCATGTTGTTGTTGGTCTTTCGGCTTTTCCCAGTTAGGGGTCGCCACAGCGGAACTCCGGTCCGCTAATGATTGGCAGTAGATATTTACGAATGCCGAGGTGCCAGCTCGACGTTCAACCTTCAACGAAGGCACACTCGTTTACGCATGTCTTTCGAACACACACCCAACTGCGGGGAGGACATGCAGACTCCACACAGAAGGCACTCCCTGCACTCCAGCCGAGAATCGAACGGGAGAGTTTCTTGCTGTGAGGTAACAATGCTACCGCTGCACCACCAATATTTTGAAAACTGCTATTTGGCCTTGCACATTTCCTTTCACTGTACACACAGTATATTGGGAAAAAGCATTTTAATTTACACAATATCTATCAATTCCCACTTTTTTTATTTAAGACCCATGAAAATTGTAAGACAATTTACAACAGAATATGAACTTTAGTACTTTGAATCCCTTGGTCTGTTGCAACATACGAGTCCCTTGCATTCAATGCTATTTCTTTAAAGAATGTTACATTACCAACAACTGTTACTTCATTAATACTTTTATTAACACAAATTTTATAATGACGATAAGAGCAATTAATGTGGAACTTGTAGTACCCCACCATAGACACATAGTCATTATTACTTATCTATTTTTAACTGTTTTTATGCTTCCTTAAGTAAGGTTTCAGCCTTGCAGTTACACACACGCATTTATTTCAAAATCTTGTCAAGTTAATCCTTGCTTTACAAGGCAAAACCTTGTATTAGAAACAAGCACATTTCTTTTGCATTGCATAATTTCATTATTGCTTTGGGAAAAGAATGTTTAAAAAAGCAATTTACAGGAAAATGTGATCCTCTGTACTTAATGGTCTTTTTTCATTGCTAACAACAGTTACCTGTTTGACAGTTTTATAACACATTTCTTCTGTTATATCTGAGCTAACTCCATAAGTTACATTTGCTATTACCAGAGAAAAGTTCAGTTTCTGAAACAATACCATTTCCTATGTCCAGCTATTTTAAAATCTTTTTCCTTTTTTTTTTTTTTTTATATATATATATCATGAACCTCCCTCTTTTTCTGGTGATTTTTTACCATGTCCTCTGGTAATGTGTGAGTAATTCTCATTATTGGAACTCTATACTCTATGTAACAGATTTGTTCCTATTTTATCTCTTCTTTAAAAGAAGTATTATGTGTTAACTCCCATGCTGTTTTTATTTTATACTCAAGCTTTTTCCCATGACCATAGTTGGTGTTTTTAAACATAAAACCTGTGTGTGTAACCTCTACAGGGACTGCATGCAATGGCATTTTCCCTCTGTAAGAAATGTGGCTAAAAACCCAACAATTTGACTTGTCTGTGTCATGAAAATGTCCATGGTTATTTCATGCCCTTTTTTGTTCCTCGCTGTATTTGAAGACTTCATAAAAGTCTCTCCATGTCATCTTTGCGTCACTTGGCCCGTCTGCATTTTATTTATTTAATTCTGCATCTGAAAGCCAAGAAAGTCAACTTCCTTTTTTTCTATAACAGGATGCATTTACAGTATTGCCCACAGCTATATGTTATTAATATCTAAGCTGAACATAACTGTTGTTGCAAAGTAAGCATATTATTTTGAAAACTGCTGTTTGGCCTTGCACATTTCCTTTTACTGTACACACAGTATATTGGGGAAAAGCATTTTAATTTACACAATATCTATCAACAAGTATATTCTATGTATTTGTGTTAGAAGGGTTAGAAAAATTTGTAACCATTTCAAAAAAATGGATGAGGTTCTTTTGAGTTACATACATGAAAATTTACAGTTTGCATCAACTATTAGTTCATTTAGTAGTACACCAACAAGTAGTTAAAGTGGTTTATCAAGCATTTGCCTGCTCAATGAGGTGCTCACAGTCACACGGTAGGGCAAGGCTTCTTATTCTGAGTGTGAGAACCAACATTGCACATCCAGATTGTTGAAAAAATTAAACTGCAATTCTGATAATAAAGCAGTGTATTTCAGTACTCCACAACTTGCTGTTTCAGCTATGAAGGGTTTGTGCAGGGGGCTTTACCTCCCTGAACCACCAAAGTGGGGCTTTGTCACCATATCCCTGTTTCTTTATATACCAACTCCAGGACTGCTATATCCTGGAACAGGGAATATACTCCAAAATTGCTATATCATGGGATGGGAAAACATGGAGATACTGCAGTCTTGAAACCAATATATACACCTCTATTTGTACTAGAATTCCACTATTCTGGAGCTCACCATTATGGAACTCTGATCCTCAATGTCACCTATATTACCAAGGAAACTGAAGAGAATCAAACCTAAAACTACAACAGGAATTTGTTAGTAGCTCACACTTACTCTCTGCAATAAGAAATTTTGTACTCATTCATAAACTACATTAATTGTGCAACTTCTATGATTTCATCAATACAAGAGCAAAAATATGCCCTCAGTTAAACTGAAAGGCCAGTTTGCGTTTACTATAAAAGTCACTCTATAGGTTATAGGTTCATAAGCCTCCATCACAACTGCCTAGTCACTAGAATAAGTATATTCATTATAATAAAAGTCAGAAATAGAGAATGTGTGAATATTTCTGCACTTGTTAAGTTTTGTGTAGGCTGAGGATAAGATCTGTATAATATAGCTCACTGCTTTAAACTTTACAAGAAAGGAATGCAAACTATATTTATATTTACATGTCAAAAACTAAAGACAATAAAGCCGAAACAGCAGCCTACGTAAGAAGTGAGATAAAGGAACTGCATTTTATTTAGTATTCACTGGAAAATCATAGATGGCAAAATATAGCATCAGCAGACACAGAGTTTAAGATGGTGAGGAGAGCACCATGAAAGATAGTGCTCTAAAGATCTCAAGTTTCCTAGTTGGTAAATAAACACGACTGCATAGAAATGACTGTTCTGTGACAAGACAGATATGTACCAAACTGTGATTTTACATTTGGCAGATGGGATTATTGCATTCTGTTTTGAAGCGGCTCTGGAGACACCATCTATGCACAAAAGTAGATAAGAAGGTAGTTTAAAAGCATACAACAAAAAATAGAGCCAGATCCACATCGGAACTCATATGAAGATACATTAAAAGAAAATAATGCCTGACATTCATTAATAATTGTGTAGGGTTTGCACTAAGCTGACACGTTTTAAGATGAGGAAGTTCCTAATTCTGTTTGAATGAAAGCGCTTTACTTGGTTTGGAATACATATCTGCGTGGGATTCGACTGCATTTCCTTAGGCATTTTTATCAATGTACTGGAGAAGTCATTAAGAGGGGAAGGGAAATGGGGAAAATGTGATGGTGTCAAAGAAACATCTATAACATAAATACTGTCATACTGATGCAATGATAATTAATCTGAATGACAATACTCAACTTGTGCACAATAAAAACTGGCCTGCTAAAAAAAAAAGATTTGAGAGGGACATAAAGCTAGAGTGTAACAAAGGGGAGTTAATGTGATATACTTGCTAATAAAATGCTGAGCCGAGGTAACAGCAAGAACGGTAGCTACACTATAGGACAAATGCACACACCGCAGTTAATGCATATGAGATGAAGCTACAAGGAATTTATCTGACACCACTGCTGTATTCTACACTTCAGCATGTAAACACAAGAAAATGTAAATTTACAGCTGTTGTGTCATGCACATCAGAAAGGGACATGTTTTTGCCAATAACGTATTTGCACCCACAGGAAAGGGGTTTATCACCTATAAACATGTAATAGACAAGCATGTCTTATACATTCATGTAAATGATAAAATAATAACCCTCAACATACATAAGTGACAAATGAAACTCAGCTCTGATGACATTTCATGATTTCAAGTTTTCCCTTGGTAAATGGCACACATCTCATACATCGTTACACTGGGCATGCTCACAAGGAATTACAGGGAACAGTAACATAACAGCAATTCAACAGCATCAACACACAAACAAGTGCCACAACATTGGTCCAATCACACTTTCTGATAGTCTGGCAAAATGCCATACAGTAAGAAACATTTTATGTAAGCTCTTATCTGCTATAAAACTGTAAAGTGTGAAGAAAAGAACTGCAGTAATAAAGAAATGTTTGGATGAAGACTTGCAATACAGAGCATAATTATTTTAGAAATAAGTAATGCCTGTGAGCAATGAATGTCATAATAAACATTTGCATCTTGTCATTTTCAAACACATGGCAGGACAGACATCAGAGAAATATGTATCAATCACGGATACCAGAGAAATGCACATTTACTGGTTGCGTCATGATCACCACCCTTGAAGGGCTTATAGCATTTTCCAATCATAATGGCACTGATCCCCTACCTTGTAGAATTAAGCCTGAAAAGGGTGGTCCTCTGATAGTGCCACAACTATTTTGTGCATGTAAGCTACTGTTTCTGGCACAGCTGTCTAACTGACGGATGTTACCAGATTCAACCCCCTGCCTATGACACTAAGCTCGCTACAGACCTCTGTACTGACTGTTCATGCCACAGGAGATAAGCAATGGAGACTGTCACAAATAAATGAAATCAATGTGTGAAGTAAGAAAAGAGTTACTGTTATAATTTGAATAATCTGATTTAGCCAGAATGTGTATTACTGTCTACACAACAGTGAGTAATACAATATCAATGCTTCTTCCAAGGAAGCTGCTTCCATCATGTTGTATACACACTGTTACGGAACTGAACCATATCCTATCTGTGTAGATATGCTATACAAAAGCCAGTATTCAATGCACATGCCGCAGGAGTACTAACAGCACAACATGCCCAAGACAACCATTTCACTGCTATGCAATCACAATGTGTGATTATCTATCATTGTCCAACATAAAAATGGATAAGAATAACTACATATAATGGTTTTCGTGTAACGTCAGTACATTCATATAATGTTACCCTTTTTTGGAATTGAACAGCAAGCTACGCAAGAGAATGAATGCGCCACTGTAGAAGTGTTACTACAATTGTGAGATATGCTGGTATTTCAAGGCATTACACATCATGTTATTGCTGCAAGGGATATGTATGTGCCAGAAACTGCTGTAGAAAGGCAACATACAGAATACTGCCTCATTTCTTCATGCCAGTGAAAAACACTTACTACAAATGTTATGTAAAGAAAACGTAATTACATGTCATCATTAGTCTAAATAAAAGCACTGCTATGTGATAAATTACCATAGTTTTTTGTAACAGAAATCAACATTTATATATGTACATAGCTCATGTGTTTGACAACAGTATTACTAACATATACAGTCACAATAAGACTGGAACAATGCAGTCCAAGCAATAATGGCTGGATTTGAACTAACTGCCTACGATCATAAGCTAAAGAACAGTGCCTGAACTGCAAGCACCATATGACACATTGCTATACAACTGTGACAGTGCAGAGTTGAATGGATGGCATCACCTTTTTTTTATTAGATGGATGTTAAAAAGTAGTTGAAGGGTACAATAACACTGTACAGCTACACAGCATATATGCATACGGATCTATGACTATTGAACAAAAGTTCAATAGTCCGAATCCACAATAACTGAACGCACTTTAATGAAAGCTTTCAAAGCGCTTTCATTAAAATGTGTTCAAAAAAAAAAAAAATAGATCTTCTTTTATGCAGAGGGGCAAGTCCCCCTGCAGCCCCGTGGGGGGGGGGGGCTGTGCCCCCCACCCCCCTACTTTTATATTTTCACTCCGAGGTCGCACTACAGTGGGGAAAAGGGAATCATCTGTAAAGCCGTGGAACGTATCATCATGGACCTCATAAATAAAGACATAGGTGACCTCCAAACCCTGTATCCAACCCAATTTGGCATTTCAAGGACAGATCCTGACTGTTAAACCTGGTGGATTTCTTCGAAAATGTGACCAGGGCCATTGACGAGGGCAAGTCTGTGTACACAGCATACCTCGACTTGGCAAAGGCCTTTGACACAATCCCACACTCAGGCATTACCAATAAACTTAGCAAATTGAATGTAAATCCCTTTGTTGTAAGATGAGTTGCCAACTGGCTCACAAACTGGTCACACATGATCAAAGTGGGTGACTCAACATCAACCAGCGGACCTGTCACCAGCAGGGTGCCACAAGGGTCAGGGCTGGGCCCCCTACTGTTTGGTACATACATACTTCTCAGAAGTTCAGGCCAAAATTAAGGGGCTGTGGCTGACCAAGTTTGTGGATGACTGCAAACTGGGTGCAATTACTGAATCCCCAAAGGTTGTTAGTATACTTCAGGACAGTGTTAGGCAGACCAGTGACTGGAGTCATAGTCACTGTCTCAAACTGAAATCAAAGAAATGCATCATCATTCCATTTGGTAAAAACAATGCCCCTTCACACTATCAAATTAACAATACCCTATGTACTTACGAAGTGGTAAGAGATCTGGGATCATAAGTAGACTGCGACCTTAACTTTGATCACCATGTGCGCACTATATTAAGGAAGAGTTTCTACACAGCACACTTGATTAGCAAACGAATCACCTCTAGAGCGAAGGAGGTTATAACCCCTCTATACTCATCACTAATCAGGCCCTTAACTGAATATATAGCCCCTTTCGGCATGTACTGTATAAAGCAACTACAGCAACTGGAGATACCTCAGAGGTTTCTAACGAAGATGATCAAGGGACTCCAGCACATGATTTACACAGACTGACTAAAGTTCCTGTCACTATACTCAGTATCATATAGACTTCTTAGGGAAGACTTATGCCCTATCTTATAGAGCAATCTCCGACCCAAACCTAATGAATTTGCTGCACATCCGTAAATCAAATTTGACTACCTACCCATTCCAGGGACCTAAACATGGCCTGTGACTTGACTAGGATGTGCTGGAGGAACATATTTGTCTCCCAGCGACTGCCACGTCTTGGAATAGGCTACCAATTCATGTGAAGCAAAGCACCTCTGTGGCGCAGTACAAGAGGAATCTGGCTGAGTGGATGGGGCACTGTAAATTATTACCGGGGATAGTGCCCACAACCCTCCTGGATATGGGCAGTCATTACTAAATACAATCCTGGGTATTGACTAGAGTACCTTATGGATTACATTGGGATAAAATGGCTCGGCTTGAAATGACCTCCGGGTTGATAGCCTAGTAAACTCCTATGAGAGTGGGGGAAGAGACAAAAATTAGAGAGAATAGATCCTTGTCATGTCACATTATGTATTGAAAAATGAAAGTAAGCAAATATGAAAAATTACTATGTACACTTTTACCACATTCAGATATGATGGAAAGGTATTAATGTGCTCTAAAATAAACAAATCTCACTGCTAGATTTTAAGAAATAATAGCCTTTATTTGACTATGCCACGTAGGATACATGCATTCAAAAGTTATAACTGCACTTAACATAAATGACTTGTTCATGACACTCATTACTGCTGTTAATATTAGAAATAATATCCTGTACTGTAACCTAATTGATGCTCGGGGTATAGAACCCACACAGTTAAGCTGTTGAACTCATTCTCTAACACAAGCAGCAAGAACGACTGGAGAAGGAATGCATGCTTGATATCAAGTTTGAGGTTTGCTACTAAAGATGCTAGGGAGTGAAGGACTGAAAATACATATCTGGCTTACATTTGGACCTGAGGCATACTTACCCCGTGCCTCTCTGAGGTGAGTTAGTCTCTCCTGATGCAGCTCATGGTTTGCTACTATTTCCTCTGCAGCTGTACAGTAGAGAAAAAAGAAGACCACCACATATGAAAGCACAATGAAAAACTTGTCTTGGCTGTCTAATACATCCACCATTATCGACCGCTGATGGGTCAGTATACTTACAAAACTGACTGGTGCTTGCAATCTTAAATTCATCCTCTCATCAGCTCAGGAAGTTCTGCTTGCACATTTTCATTTCACTATTGTAGTGATGACACTTCTCAAATCCATCGAATACCAGCTGCACTGAAGACAGTCATGGCCAAGCTATTCCTAGCCTCAGCTTTACACTGAGACCCAGTAAAATCCCCCTGCAGCAGCCTCCAGCTGTTCCACTTATAATGAGTGGCACAAAAAATGTTGGACTCCTCAACATCCCACCTTTGTACTCTAAATTTAGCACCATCTGCTTCACTGCCAGTCATGTCTGCAGAAGTTAAGCTAACAATGTACATATGAACTGGTGTCCAATTCAGATCTTGCATGTAAAAGCTTGTGCCCAAGGATGCACAACCTTGACATTTGCACAACTGAAAGTATATATATTCCTTTGGCAGACATATTGGAAGTACTTAAATCACATAGCATTAAAGGTGTGAAACACGGCAGTGAGATTTGCCATGTTCAATGCTCAGTCTGACAAGTTCCAATGTTCAACACTGAAATCCTTAATGGCTTGGCTCGTAATCCTTGGTGTTTGGAAGAATAAATAGGATGAATTGTGGTGACATACGTTGATGTAAGAACTTGCACACTGTTAAAATTGTGTTTTGCCAGCTAGGAATTGAATCTGTGGGATAAAGGATGCAATAATTGAAAGTTCACTTATTAATTCTCAATGACACAGAAATTCCTTTCAAGCAGGATAATTAGAGGTGTACTAATTTCAGAATGAAGGGAGATGTACTTCAGAGAGACATGTATATTTTTGACTAAGTAGTCTTGAGACTGCATTCCTATGTAAAAGGCAGTATTTCTGCTTGTAAATATATTTCAGATGAATAGACATGCATGACTTAAGTAATGCAGGTTGGGTATGTTACATACATACATACATACATACAGTGGATATAAAAAGTTTACACACCCCTGTTAAAGTGCCATGCTTTTGTGATATAAAAAAATGAGACCACAATAAATCATTTCAAAACTTTTTCCACCTTTAATGTGACCTATAACCTGTACAATTCAATTGAAAATCAAACAAATCTGTTAGGGGAAAAAATATAAAAAATAAAACATGTACAATAAGCTGGTTGCATAAGTGTAACACCCTTAAACTAATAATTTGTTGAAGCACCTTTTGATTTAATTACACCATTCAATCTTCTTGGGTAGGAGTCTATCAGCATGGTACATCTTGACTTGACAATATTTGCCCATTCTTCCTTGCAAAAGTGCTCCAAGTCTGTCAGATTGCGAGAGCATCTCTTCTGCACAGCCCTCTTCAGGTCACCCCACAGATTTTCTATCAGATTTAGGTCTGGGCTCTGGCTGAGCCATTCCAAAACTTTAATTTTCTTCTGGTGAAGCCATTCTTTTGTTGATTTGGATGTATGCTTGGGGTCATTGTTGTGTTGAAAGGTGAAATTCCTCTTCATCTTCAGCTTTCTAGCAGACGCCTGAAGGTTTTGGGCCAAAAGTGGCTGGTACTTGGAACTGTTCATAATTTCCTCCACCTTGACTAAAGCCCCAGTTCCAGTTGAAGAAAAGCAGCCCCAAAGCATGATACTGCCACCACTATGCTTCACCGTAGGGATGGTGTTCTTTTGGTGATGTGAAGTGTTGTTTTTGCGCCAAACATACCTTTTGGAATTGTGGCCAAAAAGTTTAACCTTGGTCTCATCAGACCATAACACATTTTCCCACATGCCTTTGGGAGATTTGATGTATTGTTTTGCAAATTTTAGCCCAGCCTGGATGTTTTTCTGTCTAAGAAAAGGCTTCTGTCTTGCAACTCTACCCCATAGCCCAGACATATGGAGAATACGGGAGATTGTTGTCACATGTAGTACACAACCAGTACTTGACAGAAATTCCTGCAGCTCCTTCAGTGTTGCTGCAAGTCTCTTGGCAGCCTCCCTGACCAGTTATCGGCTTGTCTTTTCATCAATTTTGGAGAGACGTCCAGTTCTTTGCAATGTCACTGTTGTCCCATATTTTCTCCACTTTTTGATGACTTTCTTCACTGTGTTCCATGGTATATCCAATGCTGTGGAAATTTTTTTGTACCCTTCTCCTGACTGATAGCTTTCAACAATGAGATCCCTTTGATGCTTTGTAAACTCTCTGCGAACCATGGCTATTGCTGTATCAGGCAATTGAGTAAATGTCAGGAAACTCCTACAAGGACAGCTGAACTTTATTTGGGGTTAACCAGAGTCTCTTTAATTGATGGCAGGTGTGTACTGCCAGACTGAATGCTGTAATTAAATCAAAAGGTGCTTCAATAATGTATTAGTTTAAGGGTGTGCACACTTATGCAACCAGCTTATTGTACGTTTTTTATTTTTTTATATTTTTTCCCCTAACAGATTTGTTTGTTTCTTAATTGAATTGTACAGGTTATAGGTCACATTAAAGGTGGGAAAAGTTTTGAAATGATTTATTATGGTCTCATTTTTTTATATCTTAAAAACCTGGCATTTTAAGAGGGGTGTGTAAACTTTTTATATTCACTGTACTTCACAAGACATACTGTCCTAAACACAGTTTGGATATGTGATGAGTCATGATAATTGTAACAAAACTATTGTGCCCATCATACCTATGCATATGCATTTTAATTTAAATATTTTTATTATCATTTTTAACAATTTTAAACACATTATCTTGGGGTTGTATATAAAGCATTAATGATACATGCTAAATAGAAATGTTTAGTTATGCAAGCATTACCAATACATTGCCTGCAAACAACATATTTTTCATTTCATTTGTATTTAGGTTTACATTCCTAATCAACATGTTGTGAGAAATGGCATTTTGAGGCACTTTGTAGAAGTATTTGTTAGCTGGATTTGAACCCTTAATCACCTGTGCTCTTTACATGCTACAGTGACAGTTGTGTGACAGGTACAATTTATCCACTCAGTACTGTCCAGAGTGGTGAAGAAACGTTGGCAGACACTTTGAGCTACAGAAGGCAGCCAAAATTTAAATTTTCACTTTTTTCCTTCAGCAGTAAAACCTATTTGCATGCCACTCAGCAGTAGATAAATGCAAAAGGCAACAAAGTAAAAAATTATATGAAATTGCAATGACAATAAAAAGTATATATAAATAAGACATTCAACACTGGTTTGCAACATTCTAATTTGTGTTACATCTCATGACTGGTTTAGGTAATGGCAATTATTTAAAAAGGGAAATTGACATGAGTACCGGCTTCGTCCCAGCTGAGTGGAGGACAGTTACTGTCATCCCTCTGTGCAAAGGTGGAGCGTCCATCGATCCAGGAAATTACAAACCCATCAGCCTAACTAGCCTGATCTGCAAAGTCATGGAGCATATTATCATTGATCTCATTAACAAGGACATTGGCAACCTCCAGACTCTTGATCCAACACAGTTTGGTTTTGTCAAGGGGAGGGCATGCCTGTTAAATTTGGTCGACTTCTTGGAGACAGTAACCAAGGCCATAGACGAGGGGAAGACTGTGCACACCGCCTACCTTTACCTGGCCAAGGCCTTTGACACTATTCCCCACTCAAGTATAATAGATAAAATCTCTCAACTAGGCATTAATCCATATGTTATCAGATGGGTAGCAAATTGGCTCACTGATAGAACCCACCTAGTCAAAATAAATATGGGAAGCCACCTCAAGTAGTAGACCTGTAACAAGCGGTGTACTCCAGGGATCTGTCTTGGGGCCTCTGCTGTTTGGGATATACTTCTCAGAGGTGCAGCCCAAATCAAGTGGGCTACGGCTGACCAAGTTTGCAGATGACTGAAAGCTGGGTGCGGTCATCAATTCCCCTAGTGATGTGGACATCCTCCAAGAGGGTCTCACCCAAACAAATGACTGGTGCCAGAAACATGGCCTCAAACTAAATGCCAAAAAAATGCATCATCATCCCTTTTGGGGAAAGTGACGTCCTCACAAATTATCACATTGGCAATAAGGCACTAAGCACGCAATCACTGGGCACCCTGGTTGATAGCAAACTGACTTTTGACCACCATATTGCCTCATTTGCACGGAAAGCTTTCTACATGGCCCACCTCATTAGTAAGGGTATCTCATCCAGGGCAATGTGGCCATAACATCCCTGTAGTCTTCCCTTATAAGACCCATTATTGGGTACAATGACCCTTTCGGCATGTACCTCACAAACCACATACAGCAGCTGGACAGACTACAGAGGTTCCTCACCCGGAGAATCCAGGGCCTCAAACATCTACCCTACACAGATAGGCTAAAAGCCCTGTCCATCTGCTCAGTCTCCTAAAGACTCATCAGAGGTGACCTCTGTCTGGCATAGAAAGCAATCTCAGCCTCCACTCTGACAGGACTACTGCATATCTGCAAGTCAAGCTCCACTCGAATAACCCACACATGCGACCTCAACTTGGTCTGTGACATCAATAGGACTTGTTGTCGGGACAGATTTTTGTCCCAGAGACTCCCCCTTTTGTCAAATAAACTCCCTCTCCACATAAAGCAGAGTACCTCATTAAACATTTTTAAGTGCAACCTGGATAACTAGATGGGGAATAGAAAATACACCCCTAAGATTCCACCTGTGTCCCTGCTGGACACTGGCATAGGGTGCTGACTTGTTGGAACATGGGCTAAATTCTTGGCTAGGCTGGTAAGGGGCTCAGGGCCAAAACCCTAGTAACTTTCTATGATCCTATAACATCCTCATTTATGACACCATATACAAAAGTCATACTGACATTTTTTGAAATGGAACTCTCTTACTGTAATGATAATGAGTGATACTTAAGCTACATGGATAAGTAATCTGTCATATACTATACGTATCTCAACATTCTCAACATTTATCCTGTTCTTAAATATCTGTTATCACACTTTAGAAACTATTTCTGACATCATGCATCACAAATGTTGCCATCAGCAAGAAGTCCAGATGATTTTACTATTACAACAAACAGGTAACAGCAATTCACAAGGGCTATAGGTAATATATTTAGCATTTATCACACACACTTGGGGTGTGTAATTCATATTCCAAAATGTGTCTCTGTCCTTGCCGTTAACACCATTAAGAAAGCTATCCTTAATACAGATTTGAATCTCCAGCAACTCTGTGTTTTCCCCAAAGCCTTTGTATTTGCAGCTTGTGCCACAGAGACAGGTAGATAACAAGAGCATTTTATGCATTCATTACTATTTGGAGTGTTGACAGCCATGCACTGATGGCAATCTAAATTCAAAATTTCACTTTTTTCCTTTAGTAGCGAACCTTTCTTGCACGCAGGCAAATTAAAAAAATAATAAACAGAAAGGAAAGTTTAAACAATGAAAAGGCAAATGTGTAGCAAGTGCCTTACACATGTATCCTCTTCACATGATCTTGCCCCACCAATAAATTCATTTCTGTGACAGATAAGGACTAATATTTAAACTCATGCATACTGCATGCTGTTCTTACTACTGGAAATCTGATTTTCCAATAACAGAATATTCTTAGACCACAATGCGTGTGTCGGTATTTATTATGACCTCCCTCAGAAAAATGATCTGTAAACAGGATTCAAACCCTGCATGACCTGTCCTCTAAATCCTAAGCTAACTTTATTTGCCCTTGTGCCACAGATTTGGACATCTGTCAACTGCATTCTCTGCACACAGTACTATCCAGGGTGCTGATGGCTCCGCACTGATGCCAGGCTTATCTGTGCTACTGAAAGTGAGCCAAATTTAATTTTTCATTTTTTTCCCTAAGCCGTGAAACTTGACTGCATTCTGCCCAGTGATATGCAAATGCAGAAGGCAGTTTTAAAAAATATATAGAAATTGTTTTGGATAGCAATTGAAAGGAACAAGAAATGAATTGAAATGTATATCTAGCAATGAGTAGGGCAAGTAGTACACTACACTGACATATTCAGCCTTCTTACATCTTCTTGCTAACTATCACTTCTGTCTCATAATATAAGGCTTTTGGGCAATGTCGTGGTAATGGCAAAGGGATAGGGAGCAGCAGAAATGCTACAATTTTTGACAGCACACAAAGTTAATAGTGATATCATTTCAAATGATATATATATCTGTCAAGATTACTACCTGGGAAATATGTTGATGTAGTCCGTCATATACAAGACAGTTCTTCATATATCACATTACTTCGTTTGTGTTATCACAACTTACAAAGTTTCATATTTCACCTCCTCCATGTCACATGTGTTTAGCAATACTGAGATTACTTGAGTTTCCCACAACACATTCATATACCAAAATGAGTGTCAGTATTTATTATGACCTCGCTTAGTAAAATGATCTGTACACAGGATTCAAACCCTGCATCATCTGTACTGTTTCTCTAAGGTCACTTCATTTATACCTTATGCCACAGAGACAGGTAAATGACAGTTTGAATTTCTTCACTCAGTAATGTTCAGACTGCTGAGGAAAGTGCATCAATGCCAGTCTTAGTTGCTCTGTTGATGGTATTCCAAATTAAAATTTGTCAGTTTTTACCTTAGGAAGTGAACTGCCAGTCAATGAAGTGTAATGCCAAACAACTTGCAAAGGTTAAAGGGAGAAAAAGGATGCATGTTTAGACAAGTGCTTTAAATGCAAATTTCAGATTTTTTTCTTCAACTTTATCTGGCAATAGTAACATGTAGGGACTTGAAAGGTCAAACCAGGGTATTAGGAACATGTATTTGCAACTGTTTCCCACATTTGCTACAGATACAGACATATATTATCAAGAAAAAGTAAATTAGATTTACTCAAAATGAGAAATTGTATTAAGTCACACTAAAAGTGCAATAGAAATAAGTTCTAAAGGTTGTCCTTTCTGATTTGCCAGTTAATGTCTATAACAGTTAGGATACCCATGTACTTGCACAATATTAAATAGAGTTCAAACGCTACAGCTTTATTCTTCTCTTTATTTAGGTCTTCTTTTAAGGAGCAATCTACTTATTTTTATTACATAAGGTATCTGTATTATTGTGTAATGTATTCTCTTAAAAATGCACATTTCTTAGTAAGAGGCAGGAACTGTGTAAATAAAAACAGCATATGAATGTTAGGAACATTGCTCTCCTTACTAACTCAATGTACTTTCAGGCTTGTTGGCATGTCTCTTTTCCTGGACACATCCTAAGTAACTGTACATCAAAGAAGGGAGACTGTGAAACACTGATTGTCCCTGCAGTCAGACTAATCATTAACACCTGCAAGCCATTAGCAGGTATCATTTCTCAATGCTCTCCTTGCAGTGCTAGGGCATGTGCATGCAATTGTGTGGATCCTTTCACCCTGTTTACCTTCCCTGTACGTAGTGCAGATTGGTATTTATGAATGCTAACAAGTTAACACCTCATTTGCATATTCATAGAGCTCAGAGGGCTGAATCTGTACTATATGAAGATAATCATGTAGCTAAGGCACTTGTATCATAATGGGGAGACTGTTTGGATCCAGAGAGCTTGATACTGCTAGTCACATTTTGATGAGCTTTATCTACTTTATAAGCTGCTTTCTTGCAAAGGTATGCTGCTATTTTTTTTTTTACAGAATGCTTTTAGTTTAACATTAATGATCCACTACAATGCCCAATACAACCATTGGTTTATCTGTCTTTCTTTTTTTATTATTACTTACTATTGGCACAGCCCATGCACACTGGTTCTTTGTCTGCATTACAAACATTTGTAAAGAACGCCACCTAACATAATAGTGTAGATTTTATTTTCTGGGAATTTGAACAGATATTGCATTAGAGTGTAATATAAATTCTTAGCAAGATCAGGTGGTTTTACATAGCCCAAAGAATGTGCTATGGTTGTGATACCTATTTGCCTGCTCTCCACACTGGTAGAGATGCCACTGTAAAATTTTGTCTATTTCTACTTGTACATTGTGAATTAGTATTGTTAATGTGATGCATTACCGAACTGTTATAATTGCTATTAATTTTATTAATTTCATTAATTTTGTAAGGAGGAGCTGTCAGCTTGTGTGTAGTTGTTGTGATCATTACCTTTTCAATTGTTGTTTGCATGATGGATATATACATTTATACATAACTTCACATACATCTGCTCTGTGTATTATAACTTTATTTTTGTGTCTGCCTTCTGTTCCACCTCATACAGGACTATGACACCCAAGACATCTGAACCACATGAGATGCCATTCAGTAATACAGAAAAAAGGGGTCATTATCCAGGCCTTACATTATTATGGAGCTTCTCTCTTACAGAGAGGCACAGATGACAAATCTGCCCATGATAGGCTACAGCAACAGGTGGCTGACAATATCAATGCTGTTGGGAGATCATGGGAGAACTTACTCCCACATACGGTACAATGCAAGAGTTATGATCACTTCTGCCTGCTGTATGGTGGCTGTAGTTGCTCAGGAACTGATGGCTATGGGGGAGGGTCCTGCTACTGAACCAACACTGAGTGAAACAGAGGAGGTTCCTATCCACAGTCAGTAATACAGACAGGTCAGCAGAGGGTTCACACACAATCACTGATGTTGGTTCTGATGCAGACTACAGACCCAGAGTGTTTCAAGCAGAACTTCCAGGTATGCAAAATAAAAATAATTTAACTGACAGTTACACTATAGATATCTTTATATGCATATATCTTATATGTCTGACACATCTGGATACAGTGATAAGTGTTGGCTAGATGACAGTACAAGAGAGACAGAGGAAGATGCTAGGGTGAGATTCAACTGGTCAGTAGAGTTTTCCATGAGATTATTCTTAATCTGCAGATATAAAGGGGATTGTTCTTTGTTTCTTGTGGCAATTGACTTGTGATACTTATCAGCCTTGTTTCTTCTCCCTTCCTTGGATACAAGGACATCTGGATCACAGTCTGCAAAAAACACTTGCACGTGATAAGCACACCTTTTTATTGTTATTAGCATGCATAAGGTAGATTTAGGTCTAACAGACAAATATTTGTATTGCATTAAATTCTATTATAGCTCAACATACCTTTCGTATAACAAAGGTTTGATCGGTTTCATTCCCTATTTCTCTCTTTGTTGCATTTATTGCTTGTTATCATAGGTGATCTTACCAGTGGCACTATGGAACTTCTACCCCTTCTGATGGTAATGACGGTGGCGATGAAAAGTACAGGTTGGGGTGCTGAGGGTCAGCCTGATGCTGAAGTTGCAGCTCCCACTTCCCCTGCCCATATTTCAGACACAGTCAGTATTGCCTGTGCATACCTACGCAACGGAGCCCTCTGATATAGGACAGGTTGAGGGTGACACAATTGATCAGATTAGTGTGTTTACTCCAGCTGCAGAGCTACTTGATTCTCCCCATGGCCATCACGAGGGCGAGGTGTCATGCAGGAGGGTAGAGGTGTTCAAAGGAGGCCTGCTGTCCACCTTCCTTCTGACGCTGGTGTGTCATTCAGTGCCACCAAACATATGTGTAAGGATGTAATGGAGGCACAGGCAAATTTTACCAGGGCCTCAGAAGAGACAGTGGGAGTAGTAAATATTGTGCATTCTAATGTGCATGACTGCCTGAACTGTGTGGGTGACTCCTTGGACAGGATGAATGACACACTGGATCAGGCAGTGTCTGTGATGGAATACCTGCTGGGGCAGTGTGGGCATCCACATGGCCAGGCAGCTTCTAAATCATCTAGTTTTAGTCAACATGACTATGCAAGATCCCACTCTCATAGTGGCACTACTTCCACTGCTCCATCAGTGATTGTGATGTTCACACCCAGATGTATCAGGCCATGGATTTCATGGCCCTGGATGTAGTTTTGATGAGAGCTCATCCAACAGACATTGCTGATGTTCAGGTAGCAAGTAGCACTACAACTCCTGGCACAGGCTGCTCTCGTGGGTGACAATGCTGAATTGGCTACTCTACTATGCACAGTTCACACCTGTTCAAGATGCCAGGACATAGTGCTAGCACACTGCTTTGGTTCATGCAGACACATGCACAAACTTGCCTATACCGCCACACACACATGCAAGCTATCTAAACAGTACTGTTGAGTGCTATACATTTCTTGTTACAGGCCCTGGTAATTGTACACTTACTAACACACACACACTTCTTTAGTGTCAGCCTTGCCCTCCTGCCACTACACCCTACCCTGTGTGAATGATGAAGACTGTTCCCTGCATTTTGCACACTTCTTTGTGACATAGGGTTGCGTATATGTCTGATGGACAGAGTGGGTAGCTAATACTTGCTTACTCACAAGCTTGCTTTTATGAATATGTATTGCAGAAGAAAGGTTGTGATTTCTTGTTCCTACTCATTTGTGAATGATTTGTTATTAATTGTTGAACTTCACACTTGGGTTACTACTATTACTAATGCAGTCAAAGCAGTAAGTATTTCAGTCTTGCTTATTGCTATATATGTGCAAATGATGGTATCATTGACCTGTTCCATGGTTTATAGACAGTGGTCAACTGTAATGATTGATGCACAGTAGTGGGTAGAATACATAGCTGTATACTGCAAACATCAGTTATAGAAGCTATTATTGACATAACTGTATACTTCAGACAAATGCTTTTCTTAGGAACATATACATATTTCCATATGAAATTACTCGGTTATATAATTTTTTCCCCCTTACAGGTTCAACACTTACCTTGCCATTACCACAGCTACAAATTTGTGCCCTTGGGGTTGTCTCTGTTTGATGCTTTCAGAACACAGCCATTACATGGTTAAGTAAAGGTTGTGGAGTCTGACATCCATCAGTTTTCACATTTGTATGTGCATGGTGTGTGTTATCCTTTGCCTCTTAGCCAGAGCATGTTTTTCACACCTCCGTCTGTCAGCACCATCTGCAGCTGGTGGTTCTTCCTCAGATTCCTCATCTGTATTTGCTGCTGGCCCTCCCATGGTCCTTGAAACTGTGGTTCTTGCCCCTTGCTGTCCTTGTTGAAACCATTTCCTTTGAATTATATTATGTCACATGGCACAGACTATGAGCATTTTGGCAGAGGTGGCTGGGTTGTACTGCAGGGCATCTCCTGATGTGTCTAGACACCAGAACCTTGATATGAACAATTCAAACACATGTTCTGTGATATTCCTATTTTGAGAATGGGCCTCACTGTATCCTTTCTCAGTGTAGTTGTCTGGGTTTCTCATGGGTGTCATGAGCCAGGTCTCCAGTGCCTAACATGCATCCCCCACTAGATGACCTTGTGAAAATTCAGCCATAGCAAACCTTGTTTACAGCTCACAGGTGGGCCATATGGGTGTCATGAAAACTGCCTAGGTTACCTGCACACATATTACAGATGATCCCTTAAGTATTACAAAAAAACTGACAATTTGCAGAGTTGTGTCATTTTGTGCTAATGTACCTCCTTACCTGTTCACTGGGTGTTGCTTTTATTTCTGTGTGTGTGTGTGTGTGTGTGTGTGTGTGTGTGAGAGAGTGATCTATGGCCCCCAAAACGTCTGTGAAGTTTGCTATTGCATAAAACTCCTGCATGGTTCTTGCTCTCTGCTCTGGGGTGCAAGAGAAACAGATGTTATCCCTTGTATGTTATAGGACTACATTTAAAAATTGATGTAATATTCTAGATGCTGATGCTTGTGACACCCCTAATATATCCCCCATGGGTCTTTGGAAAGTACCAAAAGTACCAGTAAATAGTATATGTAATGCTACACACATCTTTGTTTCTCCTGGGATGGGTTCTCCACAATTTCACTGGGGCCTGAAGTGTAGGCACAGCAGAAGTTGCATAGCTCCTCTAGTGTTTTCCAGTCTACCTTGTATTGCTCTGTGCTTTCTGTGTCATGCAGTTCATGACAAGTCAACTGGGGTCTAAACACCCTTCTTCTTCTTGCCCATGGTCTGGCAGCAGCAGCAGCTGCGGCACCTTGAATTAAACCTGTTACACATACAATTAAATAACAGAAAACATGTTAGGAGTTGCTTCTGCTGAGCGCAACCATGCCTGTATTCCAAATGGTTTTGGAGTTCAGGGCAAAAGCATGCAATGAGTGCACACGATTGCTTTACAGACTCCTGAATAGCTCCATCATGCTGGATTGGTTAATTAGCAAGTAATCTGTTTATGCATTTATTAGCATAGTCTGCCATTTCCCCTTGAGGTTCTACATTATGTGTGATGCTGTTTAATGAATACCAAATAGCATGCTATCTTGTGCATAGCACACTGGACCATGTGCACTTAGTGTAGCTGTTAAGTATCCAGCCCAATGTTTGTTTTTCCAGCTGTTTCTTTCCCACTGCCTACTGGCCATCACTTGTCTCTTAGCATTTAAATACACTAAGGGAATCAACAATCTAAGGACAATATTTTCAGAAAAAGATATGCAATCAGTGCTCACAGCTCATCTCAAACTAAAAGGGTTCTGAGTGTTCCTGTACCTGGATGATTGTCTCATCAACACCCCCTCCAGGAATCTTCCCATCTATGCCAGGGACTACTTCCTCCAACTTTGTGTCCACCTGGGCATCACAGTGAACTCTGTAAAGTCCAATTTTTTCCCCCGTTTACACAATGAACTCACGGGGGCTTGCTTGGATATGTATAGTGCCCAATGCACCTCATTCTTGTTTGGAAATTGTTAAAGTATTATGCTATTAGAACAGAGTGTGTTTTTGTGTGTATTAGTTTAGATCTGTTCTGCTGTGTTTTTGTGTGTAATGTATTATCATGGAGCTTTTCTCCCCGGGCCTCCACTGAAAACGGGCTTTCGGGCCCAGTGGACTTCCCCGGTTATCAAACTGGAAATAAATAAATAAATAATAATAATGAAGTGGCAAATAGCAAGATTTCCAGAAAACAGGACTGCCACCCTCCACAAGCAAGACTGATTCTGTGCCTCTGAGAGTCTATGGCTGCTTACATTACCATGGTTCCTCTCTCCAGATATTACATGAGAGTTCTTCAGGGCACACTTTCAGTTCAATGGTCTATCAGACATCAACCGATGAACTTCCAAGTATTTCTCAAACATTTGCAGAAAATGCATACAATGGTGGCTCAAGTCCTCAAAGGTCATCTCTTTGTTATACCTCTTCTCTAGGCTACAGTGACCATGTATACACCTCACAATTCATATGAGGAGGCACTACAAGGAACAGATGGTCCAAGGTACATGGTCCAATAAATATACTGGAGATGAGGAGCCAAGTTACGCACACACTCAAGTCAATACAGCACAGGTACCAGTATGATTTTATCATAGTCCATGTAGGCATTAATGACCCGAGATGTAATTCCCTGGATTACATGAAGAGAGTCTTCATTGATTTGTCTGTATGTGTCTCAAGCATGAAAGTACCTTTCATTGAGCAGCATTTTACCTTCACCAACAATGATGCCACAGCTCAAACAAAAGACGAATGACTTCAAACTTGGTTTGGTTTCTGGTGTCTTTCCAGGGGTATTCAATATTTGTCAGCATGGGAGGACATGGGTAACAAACCATGCTGCTTTGCAAAGGATGATCTGCAACCATCTTTCCTAAGCTTCAGAATATCAACTAAAACTTTATCCATCCCTTTAGAGACTTTTTTTTGCAATGCCAAACTGACATAGAAAATAAAACCAAAAGAAACCTAAAGATGTTACTGTTCCATGCTAGGAGTCTAAACAAAAAACTACACATGCTACTAGCTCTTTTCAATCTGGAGTATATAAACATCTCTGCCATTACTGAGACATGGTTTAAATCCACAGAAAATACTCCAATAATACAAGGCTTCAGCGACTTCCAAACATTTAGTCCCAACTGCACACAGAAGGACAAAAGGTAGAGGAGCTTCAATCTACATTAGCAACAAGTATAAGTCTAGGTTGGTTAAACAGGATGATGCCCTGAAATTTATCAACATCCGAGTCACCATAGACAAAGCCCCATGCCATATCCTAGCAAGCTATGGGTCACCCTATGTTTCTAGAATCCTACAGCTCATACCTAGACCTAGTGGAGACACGAAACCAAGTACCCTCCTCATGGTAGTATAACTACCCCTCGATTGACTGGGAAATATACACTGGCTCAAACTTGTATGCACAACTCATGGACTTTATTAACACAAATACCCATGAAAAGAATAGTCTGCACACACACCAATATGGCAGAGCATCTAAATTGGCAAGGTTGGACCACAAAGCTGTCTCCTTTGAAATAAAAATCAACTTGGTAACCTCATCAAACCTTGTAACAGTTAAGAATATTCTAAAGCAAGCCACATCCTATTAAGTGATAGTTTGCTAAACTTCAATGACCCTCTCAACCCTGAGTTCAGAGCAACCTATGTGGTATTGTTCACAGAGACCCTGTATAACCATGAAAATGGCTGTACATAGGCTGCTGTACCTACACAAAGTAAGCCTAAAACAAACTGTACAAACAAACTACTGTGGTTGAATCTTAAACTTAATAGGGTGTATAACAAAAGTAATAAAAGTCATGGCCAAGATCAAGTAGAACAACTCCCACAATGATAGGAGCTATCTAATTAAACTAAACAGGAAACCAAGAAGACTACATCTGACAAGCTGAATTATGAGGTCAAGATATCCTCACAGGTTAAAGAGAACCACAAGGCCTTCCACAGCTATGTCCAAAACCTAAAAAGCAGCACAAAGCAGTGCGCCGAACTGGTGGTCAATGGTGTTACAGTCACAGAGCAGAACAACAATGCGAATTTGCTGTCTGACAAATTCAGTTCAAACTTCATCCCCACTCCCCTGCCCACCCCCAGGAAATACCTAGTAGCATCACCCCCCAAACAATTAACATACAGCAGGTCCTGGCAGTGCTCACTAAGGCCAAAAATGCAGCCACAATGGGGTACTCAGTATCCCAGAATGCTTCCTAAATAGATTGAAACATGACGTACCAGGACTACTTGAGTCACTTTTCAGTTGTAACCTCAAAACAGGCTTTCTACCATGAGAATGGATGAATGCAAAGGCTATCCTACTTCACAAGGGTGGACCATCAACTGATCTCAGTAACTACAGACCTATTAGTCTGACTAGTCTAACATGCAAAGCCATGGAACAAATTATTACGGAAATGATCAGCAAAGACTTACGCAACCTGCAGACACTGGGCCCAACCAGTTTGGCGTTTTTTTCCTACTAAATCTAGTGGACTTCTTTGAGAAGGCCACAAAGGCAATGGATGACAGATACATGGTGCATACTGCCTACCTGGACCTGGCTAAGGCATCTAATACAATACCCCACTCTGATATAGTTGACAAACTCAGTGAACTAGGAATAATCCCCTACATAACTCGCTGGATTGCCAGCTGGTTTCACAGACAGATCCCAGGAAGTCAGGATTGGTGAGACCACTTCCACCAAAAGACTGGTCACCAGTGGGGTACCTCAGGGCTCCATACTAGAAACGCTCCTATTTGGCATCTACTTCTCAGAGATAAAAGCTAATGTCAAGGGCCTTTGATTGACCAAGTTTGTGGATAACTGCAAATTGGGAGTTACCACGGATTCCCTCATGACACAAACACCTTGTAAGAAGGTCTAACACAGACAACTGACTAGTGCCAAAGTCATGGATTAAACCTCAGTGCCAAAGAATGATTTATAGTGCCTTTTGGGGAAACTGCCACTCAGGCTAATTACTCCATCGATAAGACACCCTTAAGAGTTGACACAGTAGTCAGGGATCTGGGAACATATGTAGACAATAAACTGGCATTTATTTTTTATTTACTTGTTTACTGGGAAAGTATAACTTGAAACGAAGCCAATTTGCAGCAGAGGCCCGGGGAGAAACACTTCAGATGCATGTCTTTGTAACATGGAAGGAAACCGGAGCACCCGGAGAAAAATGACATGAATGCAGGGAGGACATGCAGACTCTGCACAGAAGGCACCCCAGACGAGAATCGAACTGAAGAACCTCTTGCTGTTAGGTGACAACGCTACCGCTGTACCACTGTCCGCCCAACATGTGGACAAGGTAGTATGTTGCCCAGCTTATAAGTAAGAACATGCCATCCAGGTCCAAGGAAGTCACAGTGTCACTTTATTTGGACCTTATAAGACCCATTATTGAGTACAATTCCTCCTTTGGCATGTACCTAACCAGACATATACAACAGCTGGAATCCCCACAAAAGCTTCTTGCCATGAGAACCCAGGGTATAAATACACTGTACTACATGGATTGCCTTAAAGCCCAGTCTCTACACTTGGTCTGCTACAGGTTACTGAGAGGTGATATATGCCTGGCATACAAGGCATCAGAACTACTAGATCCAAGGATTAAAATTTTCCTTGAGACATAAATAAGACATGTTGGCAAGACAGATGTGTTTCAGAGGAACCCCATGTTCTGTAAGAGACTCCCCATCCATGTGAAGCAGAGTCCATCCTTAACCCTATTTAAGTGTAACCTTGCCCAGTGAATGGTAAGTTAGAAATTCACCCTGCATCTAGCCTCAATGTCTGTGACAGAGGCAACAATAACTAATCATCATCATCAACCCCTTTTTCCCATTTTCTACAAGGGGTCAGGCTGTCATGTTAACTGTCACCATCTCTTTCTCTATTGAATGCCAGTCTCTTACCTTTTTTGACAATCATACCCGACTGTCATAGGTCTTCTCTCACACAATCCATTCAGTTCTTTGCTGGTCACCCTTGTTTCTTTTTGCCTTTTTGTCTATCTCAAATCTTTACCAGATTGTTGTCTTATTTTTTACAGTTGTGCCCAAACCTCCATAGTCTGTTCTCTCTGACCTTTTCTGCAACTGGAGCTACTTTGGCTTCTGCTCTGATGTCTGTCCCACAGTGTGCATCCTACCACTTGTCTCAGGTACTTCATCTCCCTCACCTCTAGCCTTCTCAACTGCTCTGCATTTACTGCCCAGGTTTCTGTACCATACAGTAGTACTGGTCACACCGCTGTTTTGTACACAATACATTCCAGCTTTTTTAGCATTCTATCATACACTACCCTGCCACTCTGTGCCAGTTGTCTGCAGGCCCTTTGATTCCATCGCTGACCTCCTCATTCAGACTTACTTTGTCCTCAACCACCCCTCCCAGATACCTGAAGCTGTTAACCTGTTCCACTATTTTTCCCTTCTCTCTCAGTTCTCAGCTTCTTCTGATTTCCCCCCTTTGCTGCATTTACAACTTTCATTCCATGTCCCTTCAGTTTTACATTCCATTCCCCTATCCTTTGCTGAAGTTCTAGCTCAGAGTCTGCCTGTAATGCCACATTGTCTGCATACAGCCACTTGGTTGATCTGCCCCCTCCAACCTACTTCCTAATGTAGTCCATCATCAGTATAAACAGTACTGGGCTCTGAGCTGAACTCTTATGCACCCCCACTCTCACTCAGAACCTCTTTGTGAGACTGAAGATTGTTAGTACTTGGGTCACTGGCTCCTTGTAAATACTGCCTGCAGTAATTCTACCTGTGTTTCTGTGACTTCAAACCACAGCAGGAGTGCCCGAATCAGCTTTCCCGTGACCTTGTCATATGCTTTCTTCAAATCTAGGAATACCCAGTTGCACTCTTTCCTCATCTCAAGCTTCTTTTCAACTATCTGTCTCACTGCAAACAATGGGTCAGTTGTGCTGTATCTCGATCTCCACCTTTGTCCATAATCAACAGGGATGACAGGTGCTGACTGAGGGTTTTTTTTGGGGGAATAAACTCTTGTCTAGCAGCCTCCTATGATATGTATCCAAACTCCTCATCTTTCATCTTGCTTTCTACTACTCTGTGTCTTCATTTGTCAGTCACCCTGTCCAGAGCTTTCATGCAGTGTAATAGGAATTTGACACCTCTGTACTGCCCAGGGTTGTAAATGTTCACTTTGTTCTTGAACACTGGTACTAGTATCCTTATTCTCCAGTCATGTGAAATGCATCTTTCTTTCCATACTGCGATGAGTACCCTCGGAAGCCATTTCTCTCCTATCTAACTCAGCATCTTTAGCCTATCTGCTCTGACCTCATCCAAGCCTGCTGCTTTCCCTGACTTCATTTTCTTTAATGCTGTTCATACATCTTCTATGGTGAGCTCCTCCTCTTCTTTCATTTAGGCTGTGTCAGGGGCAGTACAGCTTCTGTGAGGTTTTCTAAAATCATAAGCCGCTGGAAGTACTCCTGCCATCTGCCTTTGATGTGCTGTGGACTGGTGAGCAGGTTGTTGCTGGCATTCCTTAAGGGTGGCTGACTTTCTTCTTTATCTTTCTGTCTTTGCCTTGCAACCTGATAACGTTTCTTTGTGCCATCTACTAAGTCACTTTCCAGAAGTTGATAGAGTGCTTTTAATACCTTGTTCTTTGCTACTGCAACTCCTCTCTTATTCTGTTTGTTAGACAACCAATAGTCTTTACAAGCCTGGTCCATCTTTTCTATCTCCCACTTGTCCCCGCACTCCTCCTTTCTTCTGACGACTTCCAGGAGTTCTACATTCCACCACCAGCTTTGCTTATATACTTTATTTCTATACCTGGCTCTACTGCATATCTGTTCTACAGTCCTTAGACATGCTGTTTTGGAGCACTGCCATTCTTCAGCTCCACCCATTTCCCCTTATTTTTTGAGGTGCTAGAGCCCTGAATAATGCCTTAAACTGTTGTGCTTTCTCTCCAGTCAACTTCCAGGTCTTCAGCTTGGTCTCTGTTGACCATAGAGCCTTCTTTGACCATTGCTTGTAGCTGATTGTAGCAACCAGTGGTTTATGCTGTGGGCCATCTGTTTCATTGGAGATGACTTTGCAATCACTGATTCTACCCCAATGCCCTTTCCTTACTAGCAGGAAGTCTACATGAGCTGTAAGCCAGCCACTCCTGTATGAGATCTTGTGACCGCTTCTGCTGAAACATGAATTGGTCACCATCAAGCCATTTGCTAATGCCATCTTTTGATAAAACTGTGCATCTGATAAAATACACATCTAGACAGAAGTCTAGACTGGCCTCCTCTTTACTCCTGTTGTCCCACCCATGTGGACCCAGGCAGTCCATACATTCTGTTATCTCTGTCCCGATGTGTCAGATCACCCATTTATAACACCAACATATGTTGTCCTTCTTTATCTAGTAGGTCCTGCAACTGCAGTCTGAGTGCACTCTTTTCCTCAGTATCACAACCCTGCACTGGAATCTAATTATCAAGAGTCTGTCTCTCACTGTCTTCTGAAGCCTCTCCTGCACTGCAATTCAAACACCATTTCTAACCTGTCCTCCTCCCGGGGAGCAGACATTTTAAGCCAAGTGGCTTTGCTGCACTGAACTTCCATCATAGGATGTCTAGCCTCCTCACCATCATGTTATCCACTTCCATGCTGTGCCATGTTAGTGAACCCATACTGTCAGCAAAGAAACCTTAGGAACCACAGTAGATGTCCAATGTGATTAGTCTTTGCAACTCTTCTCCCTAGAGGGTACTATCTATAGCCTGTGTTGCTACTCAACTCCATTCTTGGGTAAGCTTGATATGGAAACACTCAGCATGTTTTGGGGAGGTTAGAAGAACTCCACAGAGAGAGACAGAAATATGCAAACTCCATAAAGATCACTGGTCAGAGGTCTGGACTTAACCTTGCACCTTGTGCACAACAGGCAAATACCTTAATCATTATGCCAACTAGTACCTGGTATGTAACTATGGCAAAACTAATAATCCCCACATAACCTCTAGAAACTTCCTGACATACCCCCTCCTAAAAATACCCATGATACATTGGGGCACAGTTGGGTTAAGTTAAAGGCTAGCCTTATAAAGGAAACACATAGCAACAGTATGCAAGTACGGCAAAAGTGCAGGGCCAGAATAAAGTCAAAAAATGTCAAAAAAACACACCCGGCCAGCACACTAAAGGTGAACCACCAACAACTATTTATTGCAGCAACAATAAATAGAAAAATGCTCCAAAATATTACAAACCAGTTTTGGCAAAAGCCTTCTTCAGTGTAAACACGAACAGAGATAAAAATGCCCTACAAAGTAACACTTAAACACGCCAAACAAGACACACACACCCTCCCCACCTTTCACAATTAAAACATATTTAAACCTGGAGGGAATAAAGCCCCTAGTTTAATTATCCAAAACTTTTCTTTGTTGTTCAGTATATTATGCCAACCTAGTTTATTGCTTCCTCTAACCCTAACACGATCAATAGCTATAAATCTGAACTTCGCAGTAGGATGTTGCAGAACATGCCTGTATAAAAGCATTAGAAATTCTATGACACTGAATGTCACTAAAATGCTCAGAAATACAAATCTTAAATTGTCTAGAAGTTTGTACTACATAAAAAGCAGAACACTAACATTCAACCAAATAAATCACCCATTCTGAAATACAGTTGGCAAAACACTTAATATCAAATACGATAGATGTATTAGCAGAGGGAAAACTGTTTAATTTTCATAACATGTTTGCAAGAAGAGCAGTGTCCATATGGGAAACATCCAATTAAAGGTATTCCTTCCATAGACCGTTGTACTTTATTACCACTACGCACAGACTTCCGGAAATAATTCAAGAAATTTTTTATACTTTTTCCTTTTCTATATGTAAATTGACATTGTAGTGGTAATATTTGACTTAAATTCTTAACTGTCAAAAGAATATCCCAATGTTTACTAATTAGCAGACAAAACTGTCCAGAATTAGCACCAAACATTATAAAACTTATTTGATTATCATCCTTAGAACATGTTTTATACCTCAACAAAGTTGATCTATCCACACACTGTGCAAAACATTGGGCCTTATGTATAACAGTATCCTTGTATCCCCTAGCCCGAAATCGATCAGTCAGCTCCTGATTATTTTTATTCAGCTCATCCAAGGACGAGCATATTCTTTTAACCCTAAGAAATTGGGACTTGGGATTATTACTAATAATATGAGATGGATGGCAGCTATCTGCTGCCAATAAAATATTATACTGTGTAGCTTTCCTAAATAACAGTATTCAAAGTCCCATCAGGTTCTTTACTAACCACATCAAGAAAGGAAATTTGTTGAACAACAAAGGAAATAGAAAAGAATAGACCCCATTTATTTTCATTTATATACTGAACAAATTCTTTCAAATATACAATATCAGATTTCCATATCAGCCAACAATCATCCAAATAGCGACTCCATATATCCATTTCTGGCAAAAAAATGTTATGTGCTCCATCATACAGCAATTTTTCCGCTATGTACCCCATAAACAGGTCAGCATAAATGGGGGCAAAAGATGCCCCCGTAGCCAGCCCTTTAAGTGGAAGATAACAACCCCCATTGAAATACACATTTTTTGTCAAAACTTGTTCTGTTAAACATAATAGGCTTTAACCAAAAATCAGTACCTTGGAAACCTGCCCAATGAGGTATATTTGTATATAACGCTCTGATATCCTGGGTACACATATACCAGGAGGAATATATTTTTCCCACAACTCCCATTTCTTTTCCTATGTAGTTTGCTCCTTCCCTTTTCTAAAGATCCAGAACAACTGTAGATATTTTTTATCACAGTAATGACATTTGGAATAGCAAATGCAAACAGTAGGGCAAGGTTGTTTAGTCCACCATAATGCACAGTTATTTGCCACAATTTATTAGTCTTTTTTTACTGGCACAGAACCACTGACCATACCCACAGCTGGTTTAGTTTTGTCCAGCTATCACAATTTTTGCTTTGTCTCTGATGTTTTAGCAAGCTCTGCATGGATTTGGCACTGCCTAAGGTTTATGATCACTTTTAGTAGGGAGATATAAACTGATTCTTTTACAAATTTACAGTGAACTACAGCTTTGACTACATTGAGAGAGCAGTCCTGCACTGAAAGTCCTAGGGGTTTTAAGGTTTTTCCTTTAAAGATATTTATGCCTAAGACAGCTATCTGAACTGCGACCCACATGGGTACACAATCTTTAAAAGCTGTTTTGTCTACATTTTTACCTCATTATTTTGAGCTGTCATAATCTGTTTTAATTGTTAGTGAAACAACTAACAAGTACATTTGCACATTTTTTGTTCAGTTGCACTGCATTACCTTCAGGCTCCCAACCCCCCCCCCCAAAAAAAAAAAAAACACATTTAACACTGCTTTTCTTGCCTTTTGCTAATAATTTTAAATTACATTTAAAAGTTTTGATTGGTTATATGTAATCACGTTTGTCCTCTTCTGAGTTCTGATGAAGACCAGATACATTGGTTGAAAGCGATTAACGTTTGATTCCATCTTTTGGCGTCTTTTTACATTTAGGATTTATGTGGTTCTAGCCTCGTTCAGTCCTGTTTTTTGTACCATGTTTTGTGGCGTGCCTTGTAAGTGACTGTTGGATGTTTTTTCACTGTTGTATTGTGGCGTTTTGTGTGGATTAAACTATTCTGCAACCTTGGATTTTTGTGACGACTGGTGGATTTTTATCGCTTATTGGTGAGATCGGAGTTTTCATTTCATTATATATATATATACATATATATACATATATATATATATATATACATACATATGTATATACATATATATATATATATATATATATATATATACATATATATATATATATATATATATATATATATATATATACATATACATACATATATACACATATATACATATACATATATATACATATATATACATATATATACATATATACATATATATACATATATACATATATATATATATATATATTGGAAATAATCAATCTGAATGGAGGGTTTTTCTGATCTTTGTGAATCTTAGGTATTCCAAACATTTTACCTAAGTTCGGGTTGTGTACTTGTAAAAAAAACTAATGAGATTTGTTGCGTGCGTTCAAGGACTTTAAGCATGTTATCAATTTTTTGAAAATGCTTATTAACTTCAGAACTACAGAAGTGTGACTAGAGGGAAGGACAGTGGAGTCAGTAGTTTGTAAACTAGGAGAACCATTATTAATATTTTGGTCTGAGTATAAGCACTTTAAATTCAGTTTTCTAGTGAACAATCTTAAGTCCAGCAATACATTTGTAACATTTGCCCTTTGTGCTGGTATAAAAGAGAAACCTTTATTAAGTAGCTGAAAATGCTCATTGGAGAAGTGTCTGTTTGTGAGATTAAACACCGCACCAGTTTGTATGTTATGTCCATCTATTGGTAATATACTCTCGCTATGCTCCTGGTGATCATGCCTCTGCCTCTGTATGGGAACCGGTTCTGTCCAGTGAAACCCCCGGGGTTCTGCTC